>NW_017731981.1:1025014-1031471 GCF_001890085.2 Hipposideros armiger
GGAATGGAAGAAAATTTTTTTCTGGGAACAATTTTTTTTCTGCTTAAGAATTATGTAAATCCCAGCTATTCATGAAATAACTATAGTGTTTTTGCTTTGTCTTTTCATCTTATGGACTATTTTATTGTAACTGATGGCACTGCATAGTATGTCTTATTTCTTTAAGCAAATATTTACCCTTTCATTTCAAAACCTTCTGAAGGATGAATGTCTTTAATAAGATGGACATTTCATTTAGGGTTACTTTATTGACAATATGGAAAAATATTTAATAATTTTCCTTCATACATTACTCCTTTTAGTGACTGTAGATGCTACTAGTTCCTAAATAAAAAGTAACACACAAACTCCATTCTGGTACTTATTGAAATTCTCTTGTTTAAAAGGCAGAAAACTCCCAAATTGATTTCATAATAAAATGTAACCTAAAATTGCCTATGCATCATATATAAATTGAGTTTAAATATCTTTTCTTTTTGAAAACCATTAGCTTGTACTGTGTTTTTGGTACAAATAGAACTTTTAACAAACGGGAGTCATATGTCGTCTTGTTAAGTTACTAATTTTGAAAGAAAAATGTATATATATGTAGTAATTTTTTGTGGTTGGTGTAGGTTTTTCTTTCTATCTGTCTGTCTATCTATCTCTCTAAAAACGTATTAAAGCCTACTGTTGATGTAATTTTACCAAATAGAGCAAAATGTAGAAACCTTATCTCCCTTTTCATCTTTTTACTCTCTCCTATTTAGAATATAATTGTCTAAATCTAGACTCACATCAAGCAGTGTCACTCCAATTGTCAAACACTGTTTAGAATACTCAAGATTAGAAAAATCATCTAATGCATCTGTTCACATTTTTGCTTTAATATGTCCTTTCTTCCTTCCTGTGTTCTAAGTTTCCTCCTTTTATAATATTCTTTCTGGAAGTTTATAGAACTTATTTAGCTGATTACCAGGATGGGTATACTGGCAACACATTTTATTAGTGCTCCTCCAATTGAAAATGTCTTGATTTCCCCTTTATTGCTGGAGAATATTTTCACTGGATATAGGATACTGGGTTGACANATGAAATAAATAGTATTTGTATTATAGTTTTTATTGTGTGTATGTGTAAAGGTTTTTAATTATAGAGTATTTTAATGTTCCATAATGTTAGTGTTGATGTAAGAAATGTCCAAACCTGTAGAGAACTTTAACGAGTTCATTTGAGCCAAACTGATGACAATTGCTGGGATGCAAAATCTCAATGGATTAAGAAAATGCTCTGCATAATGGCAGTTTTGCAGCATCTTTGATACATCAGAATCAAAGGAGGAGGTATAAGGAGGGTTACATGAAATTCACTGGGGTAAATTAAAGGAAGGGGGTAGAAAGTAAAGTAGGGAAATCTCTGGATTGGATAAAAAGTAAAATGGAGAGACACATTTTTGTTTTATGTTGATGGGTAAATTAACATTTACTGCACATAGAGATCGTATTCCAGGGAACAAGATAACAATGAGGGAGTCTGTATTTCCTTGCTCTGGTGCCGCGTGTTGTGCCCTGAGGGGTCCAGAAAAAGAGATTATTCTGACATCCAAGGATATGGTATCTTAGATGGAAAAAAAAAAAAAGGCAGGCTCTCTTAAGGTAAAGATTTACCTTTGTAAAGGAAGCTATATGCCAAGGATGTGACTACCTGTCGTGACCCACTTTTAGCTAGGAATTTTTATGTTCAGACCATACTATGTGGTTAATTTCAGTATCTCAGTTTGGAGGGCCTCCCCTGCAGGCCTCCCATGAGCTTGTCAGGTTTAGCCTTTTTTTTTTGTCCACATAAGTAGTATTTTCATTAATTTTGAAACAAACATACAGAAAAGTTGGATGTACAGCACAAAGAATATGTTTTTTTTTTTTACTCATTTGAGATTAACTTGCCAACTTGTTTCCCAATAACATTCCACTACTGCAGCAGCTGGGTGTAATATTTTGTCCCACAAATGAAGACATCCTCCTAAATAACTATAATATAATCATCAAAACCAGAAAGTTAACACTGATGTATTTTACCATCTAATATTCAGGTCCTATTCCAATTTTGCCAATTTTCCTAATAATGTAATTTATAAATGACAAAGGAATCTATTGTAGTTCAGAATCACTTACTGCATTTAGTTGTTAGTCTTCTTGAACCGGCAACAGTTCCTCAATCTTACCTGGATCTCATGACCTTGACATTTTGAAGGATTAAAGTCTAATTGTTTTGTGGAATAGCCCTGCATTTGCAGTTGTCTGATGTTCCCATACATTAGATTCAAGCTATTCATCTTCGGCAGGAGTGTTACAGAAATGATGCTGTGTCTCTCATTGTGTCCTATCTAGTGGTGCACTGTTTCAATTTGTCCTATTATTACTGATGTTCACTTGGATCCTTTATTAAAAATGATGACTCAAGTTTAGTTACCCTTTTTATTTTGGAAACTAGTAAGTATTATTTAGGGGGTTACTCTGAATCTATGAAAATATCCTTTCCGTTTCAATCTTTTAATTTATTCACTTAGTTTTCATACCATATGTATTCTTGTTTTCCCTTTTTTTGTTCAATGACCCTGACAGTTTCATTTATTTTGATGCTCATATTGTTCCTGGATCTGGTCAACTTGAGTTCCTTCAAGCTGGCTATTCTGTTGTTTTCACAGGCTCCTGTTGATCTTTGCATATATGTCTTTATTTTCTAAAAATTAAAATGTGTTTCAAGCTCATCTTGTACTTTCTCTGCCCCCAACCTAGAATAAGCCATTGGTCCAAAGAGCTCTGATTCTTTTATTTAATTGATTGCCTTATGTGTCTACAACCTCCCATCACTGCTTTCACTTTCTCCCCTGTGAGAATGCTGTACTCTCCCTGCTTAGGCCCTAATTCTCCATTCCTGGATACTCACGTTCCCAATTCCATGGGCTCACTGCTTACCCTACTTGGGTTCTGACATTGTTTGAACTCTGACTCTTCAAGCCATGCTGTCCCCTCTGCAGTGACAGGTTCCTCACTCTACTTAGACTCTGACACCCTGCTCTGGTCCATTGAGGCAACCACTACCTTCCCCACTATAGACTCTGCTTTATCCACTAAATAGCTTGGGGATTAAAATGCTCAGAATAGGAAGACACCTATACTATATTTTTAATTGACCAGTTAACATTTTGTGGGTCTTTCAGGAGAAGAAAATGCTCTGCTGGCATAGTACAAGAGAAAAAGAAGGCAGACTCCTTATTCAAGGAGCTTTTCAGGGTAATTGGAGAGACAAGACAACTCATTTTATCTTTAGAATAATTCTGTAAGGCAAAGATTAGTATCCTTATCTGAGCACAGCTATTAAGGATATGAACTTATTTTCTTTGAGGGGATAATTTCTCAGCAGTTTTGGAATACTATAAATGGAACTGAAATGAAAACGCTAATGTAAAAAATTGAGATGCTAAGCATATTCTATAAAGTCACATGAAGAATTACACTTTCTTTTCTGTGACTTTTTTTTCAGTTTAGAATGCATAAATAGCATAGATGAAACCCTTTAGGGAAATAAAATCATATAAATTGACATCATTACAATGCTACTGGGAACCCAACAAACCAAGAAAATAACTACAACCTTCTAGCATGATAATTCCACAAACAAGCCAACTCTTTTCAATTTATAAATAGGATGTCAGACCATTCTTTTGAATATTGGAGAAATTTTTCTGATTATAAATGTTTAAAAATGGATATATTATCTAAGATAAATCTCATGTATTTATAATTCAAATGGGTAGAAAAGTAGTTGGAAAGGAATATGAGTTTAAAGCTAACCTGTCAGATGAGGGAGGCAGCAAGCTGTGATTATGGTAGTTAGGTCTGTTCTTGTTGCTTGTGACAAAACAAACAAACAAACAAACAAATAATAACAATAATTATCCTGAAACTTCTTAGGTAAACCAAGGGATATTACAGGCTTATGAAATCAGGAATTGCAGAAGTATAAATTGAAATGACTAGAAGCAGAACTCTCAGGTCACTAACGTTTTTGTTTTTTGGGTTTTTTTCCTTCTCTTTCTCCAATTTTTTGGTTTTTCTGTGTGTTACCTTAATGCTCTCCTGCCACTGACCATTTTTCAACATATGATTGTGGATAGGCCACTGAAAGCACTGGGCTCAACAGTTTGCATCTTGATTACCAGACAAGAAGAGGATTTTACAGTCAGCAACACTTGGAAAAAATTCAGAGAAAGGACTCTGTTTGGGTGGATGTATATCACACCTCACTTAATCCAGTTTTTGTGGCACAGGGTTGGAGTAGAGAAACGGTTTGTCCAAGCTGGGGCATGTGCTCATCGCTAGGATGTGGGTGACTCAAAGTGCTGTTATTAGACACCCCTGTTAGAACCAATGATTAATGTGTGAATGAAATCATTCCTCCTAGAAATGGGGGATATCATAGACCCAGCTGCTAGGGAATTACTGTGAGCCAGAAGCCATGCCAATCCATATCTACTATAATTTCTAAATGGGTTGCAGTTATAACACTGACTGATAGTGTTCTAGATGTATGTAGAGGAAATATGTAAGACAATTATATTCCAAATGGACTAGAGCAAGTGGATATCAAAGGAGATAAGGTTTGCATATTAGGTCTAACTAGTAAAATGATAATGACTATAGACTGTGATAAATTTTATATATCACATGACTATATATAGTCATGGAACATTGTCATGATGGAGGATGAAACCATCTGCCCATTTCATATTAATGCAATATTCGTCATCCATGATTTATGGCATGCTTTAAAGCACACCTTCTCTCAACTATAGCTCACACACAACTGACTGTACTGAACAAGTTGAAACGTCACACACTGTTACTAAGGTTCAATGCACTGCTTCCCATATTGAAGATCACTGCCTTTCCATTGGATGGCACTCAGCAGCAGCATTCACCATATTTTGTGATCACAACGGAAAGACTCCATGTCACACATCACTTCTGGTATGGCAATTTCTGTCAAATGAAAACATTGCAGTTTGTCCTCATCCACCTTATTCACTGGATCTGGCTCTGTGAGACTTCTGGCTCTTCCCCAAAGTAATATGGCCATGAAAGTTAAACATTTTGAATTGATTCAGGGCATGGAGGCAGCCCCAACAGCTCAACTAAAGACATTCATGAAAAGGACTTCCAGAACTGCTTCAGAAGGTGGCAAGAATGGTGGGATAAGTGTGTTCGAAGTGAGGGGGAGTATTCTGAGGGGAATTAATGGCAATGTATCTTTTACTGTAATACTTTTTTTTTTAAATTTAAACATTCACCGTATGTTTTGATCACACCTCGTACTAAACATATAACTTCCATAAAACCCAGTAATGCACTTCTGTCATTTATTTCAGAGAAATAAAGAATTATGTTCACAGAGAAAGCTTTTCACAAAGTTTGTAGGAGGTCTATTCATCTGTACTCCAAACTGGAAGCAACCCAATTGCCCTTCAACCCATTACTGTTAAAANTCCCTACACTTCTATTTTGCTCTCTAATATTAGTTTTTGAATTCATTCTCAGATTCTGCACCTTCTTATAACAGCTTAATATCCAATTTATCTAAAATTTCTTCCTGCTTACTTTTTAATCTTGGTAGGACGATAGGATTTAGCATTGATGAAATCCTACAATTATAATATATTTATACCTTCCATACAAAGCCAATAATCTGTGATACAGTAGAAAGATTTAAAGGATTAAAGGATTTAATTTAAAGGATTAAAAATTCTATGTACATTATACTCACTATATCATATAAAGACAGCACTGGAATTCGATTGACCAAAAAGTTATCGGTGATTGTTTCTATATTTTCTAAAATTTCTATTGCAGTAGATGGGAGAAAAGAAGGAAGATTATTAACATTTATACTGGAAACATCAGAGTTCCAGTATAAATAATCAAAATAATGTTTTGTACCAATTGCTATTTGTGTAAAAGTATTTTTGTAAAATGTTAACAATAATAATGCACTTTTTTCCACACACGTAGGGTATCTGTTCATCTGTGTATAAGCATGAGAATTGAATGAATTGATTTCACAAATAAGAGTGATTTCTTCCATTAATGGCTATTAATCTCAAGGACTTTAGTACCCAAGTACTATTTTATAAGATTTAAAGATTTTTTTTTTTTGATGGCAGGACAAAACATTCTGACACTGGGATCGATGAAAGACAGAACTCTTTGTTAACTTACAGCTCCAAACAAGAAAAAGCTATCAGGCAGGCCCACACAGGGAGTTGTGCTGGGACAGGGTAACAGCAAATTGTAGCTATAGGGAGCAGCTTATGTATGCCCAGTGAGGTGGGTTAGCTAGGTTCCCCAGGCTTCCTTTAAGTTGACTAATTCAAATGATTTCTTGGGCTCTTGGGCATAGGGAGTGTCCCTAGTTGTTTTAT
>NW_017731981.1:1032671-1052958 GCF_001890085.2 Hipposideros armiger
AAATTGTTTGTAGCTGTTAGAATGAAGATGCTTTTACATAGTTGTGATGTATACAGCATGCAAAAGGTAAAAGAAAGAGATTGAAAAAGAAGGATGCTAAAGATATGTGGAGAATAGATGCCAGTACTGCTTTTTTTCTGCTCATCTTTTCTCTCTCATTATTCTTTGACTTCCTATGACCTATTTCCTACTAAATGATGATAATAACAGTGGTAAATGCATTAGCATGGACATGTGTATAATCATATATGAATGCATATTATGAGGTGGATTAAATGTAGACTATTATACAGATATATTTTCTCTTGACTTCAGGAGAGGGAAAATGGATTTCTCTGAAGTGCTAGAGAAATCTGATATTATACTAAAAAATAGTCTATACCATACTATAGCAAATGTTCTTCATTCCTTTGTCCAGGGAATTAGATTTTTCTGATGTAAAGCCCGTTGCTGGAGAAAACTACACTGGGGAACACTTCTGCTGAAGAAATAAGATGAGCTTATAAAAATTTTTGAAACTTTATTAAAGAATTTGTCTGCAGCACGCGGTGTCAGCTGTTATAACACTTTATAGTTGAAACACACATAATATATATTACTGTTATAAAATGCCTTGTGCTGAATATTAAGTAAAAATAGTCTAGATAAAGTGTAGATTTTACTAAATAGACATGTAGATTAATATAATAAAGATATATAAACCAATCATTAGTCTTTTAAATGTAATAAATACTTTGTAAGCAGCCTACATCTTTTATTTTTGATTTTTAAAACTGTATTAATTTCCAGTGAGAACTGATACTAATTTCTTTCCTTTCATATAGGTCACGAATATTACCATGTGATTAAGTGACCTTCTCTGTAAGATCGTAGTGTTAATGAATAAGGCTTTTTCTTATTAGGTTATAAATGTCCCTGGCTGCCTCAGCATGCCTCATTTCTCAGTATATTTATATAATGATTCAGTAAGAATGCTGTTTAAATTGGATAAACTTTTTTCCACTTTGCTCTCCAGTTAAAGATCTTGAAGAGGAAAAATCCCTGGAAATTTCTATCAGCTCTTCCAAGGCTAAGTTTGGGAATAAATTTCTCCTGGTGTTTGCCCCCAAATTGCTACAAAATTTAAAAAAAATTGGCTTTGCATCAAAGACATAACATTGTGTTCCCTTCTTCAAATCCTATGAAACTTTAGTCAAAGGAAAATCTTTGATAATATGCCCTCTCTTGCCATTCTTAAGGAAATGGTTTGGATGAATTAGCCAGGTTTGATCTCTCTGCTGTTATAGCTTTCTGACAGGTACTGTGGCTTTTTAATGAATCTCTGACTGAAAATATGCACTTGCCTATTTTCATATTTCTTCTGGTATTTAAATATAATTATGTTGAATGTGGGTGTGCATCCTCGATTAGATTTGCAATAAAATTCATCAAATTCTCACTAGACTTCAAATTCTCAAGGCCAGGTAGTCATGGCATTTCTTTACATTGTATCTACCACCTAACATATATTTCTCCCCATGAAGAAGTGCCTAATAACCATTTGTGAATTGTTTTTTAATAAAGACGGCTCACACCCAGCTTGGGTGGTGGGTACCATAAACTGTAAATAACTAGCACTGGGATCTCACAACCAAACTTCTTGCAATATGTCAATGTTTTCAGGAGTCAGGAAATGAAGCTTCCTAAAACAGAAATCAAATTGCTCAAATCTATTGAGACATTGATTTTGAGGTTTCCATAACATTTCAGTGAAGACTTTGAATGCTTTTAACTTAAGAGGCAATATAGTTTAGAGACAGAACATGATTGAAGATTTTCTTTCAAAATAAAATCAGGAAGGCTACTAAAACCACTAGGGCTTTATGGTTTAGACAAAATAACTATTGCAGTCTGTGGTGTTGAATTCACAATTCTGGTTGAAATTTACTCTGAAAAGAAAATTACCAAGCAGTTTAAATGATTTGCCATTATTTCAGAAGTGGGAAGATTTCCTTATAATAGTGTAATGTAATAAGTGTAAAGAAAGTTAAAAAATTTGACATGTGCTTCTGCATGTATAAAAATGGAGTGATAAAGTCTTATCTAACTAGGCTAAATAGATGCACCTTCGTGTGATTGGTGGAGATGTTAAAGTATTACAGGATATATATGTGTGCCAATAAATAACAGTATTTAAATCTGCAACTGTCCACACATTCAACACTAATAAATAGAAAGAAAGGAGTCACCACTTTGAGTTGTCTTCTTCCTGCATGGCAATCCAAATTGGTTGCATTGCTGGGTTCAACTTGACCTAATACCATAGGGACATATTTTGAAAGAAAGTTTTAAAGATGTGAAATATTAAATTTAAATCAAGTTATTTATTTGGTATTATCTACAGAATAAGCAGATAAAGGATGATTCAATGTCTGAAATCTAACACAATACAAAATATAAAACATCTCCAAAATAAACTCCAGATGTAAGGCTGCCCATGTTTTGTTCTTTTTGGAGGGTTATTATCAAGCACCTACAAGGCTAAGTAAGAGCTGCATTTGTTTCCTGAGACTTGCCTATTACTCTGGAATGTGTTCCAATTTTCAGAAATATAAGGTCCGCTGTACTAGTCATTTTGAGGGTGGTATAAACCTGTGTAATATAATGATTAAGATTAATGACCTGAAAAGGTAGGAATTAAAAAAATTCCCTTGCATGTCATGCATGAATAGCATATCGATTTGTTTTTAATGTTACTCAGCATTTAAAATTCTATACCATCTTTTTTGATGTTAGAATGATAAAATACAATTTTGAGCCTAAATACGATAGTTACAATTTCAAGCTTAGCTACATTATTTTAGAGCCATGAAAGCAGTACATTATAATAGTGTTTTCCCAAATCTATCCAGCAACTATTTTGCCCTCTCAGTCTGGAATTGCTTTTGTAATTGAAAAGCAAATACAAACAGAAATAAAACCTGTTGTTTATTTTGTAATGTGGATCCAGATGTTTACAGTGTTAAACTTATTTGAAGGAAACTGATACTTTTTATACTATCTTCCAGGATTCATAGGAAATGTTTAATGCAGCTTTTAGTATTTCCCTGCTTACTGAGTTTTACCTCAGCCTCGACCTTTGATGGGTGACCTAAATCCTTGCTTAGAGCACTGTGAAAAGGGACAGTTTTGCTCCCATGAGGTTGAAAATTTAAACTCATACTGTATTTGGCTCAAAATGATTTCTCAGCTGCTATCACTACAAGTTTTTTGTTTACGTGATGCACAGTGAAATGGAAAGGGATGTGGTTGCTGTGGAGAATAGCATTGCTACTGAAAAATTCAGGCATGCCGGCACAAGGCATAAATATTGACACTACCACAGTAAATGTAACCTTTATGTTCCAGGTTTAATGAGATTACAAATGTGAGAACCAACATACAAAAGCAAATCATGCCATTTTTTTTGATGACCATTTTAAAAAAATGTTATATACCAACCCTTACTACTTAATACTGCCCAATTAATTTTTCCTAATGATTGATTTTACCATTGTAGTTCCTAAACAAATGCCTCTCATAATCCTTCTCATGTACTGCAAGAATACTCTGTAATGCTATAGATGGAGCAGGATTATGGAATCTAATTAACTCCTGCTCTAGAATGAGCTCCGCCACTTCCTAGGTATTTGATATTGCACAACTCACAGGGTCTCTTAGCCTCAGTTTCCTTATTTATAAATATGGAAAGTGCTGTCCTACCTTACCTAGAGAATTGTGGTGAGGGCTAACCTAGATAAATGTTGTGACTCTTCTAGTAGTGTGTCCACACAAGCATTAAAATAAAAAACATAGTATTACCTCACTGCAATTTCCATTTTACTTTTGTCTTAGACAATATTGTTGCCAAATGAAAGGCCAAAACCCTATATCATGATTGCTTTAATTGCTTTTATTTAACTGTGATGAGTGTGGTTTTCTCTTTTTTCATGTTTCCTGGCTATTTATATTTTTTTCCTCAATTGGCTTTTCATGATTTTTCCTAGTCTTCTCTTTTAATGGGGCAGGTATAAGAGCAAGCTTGTCACTGGGTGAAAAAACAGACAATGGGGCTTTGGAAAGCACCTTCCATTGGAAAAACATCCACCCCAGCTGACTCATTTTCAGGAGATATAGAGTAAGGCCCTGTTCGGACATAGAAATATCAGCTGCATTTCTATATACTAACAGGAAACCATTTGAAAAGAAAATTAGGAAAAACAATCCCATTTTTTTATATCACCAAAAAGAATAAAATACTTAAGAAAAAATTTAAGAGAGAAACTTGTATGCTGAAAACTATGAAACATTCATGAAAGACATTAAAGAGGACACAAACAAATGGAAAGACATTCTGTGCTCACGGGTTGGAGGATTTAATCTAATCTTACTATAATGGTTCATACTACCCAAGGTGATCTACAGATTCAACGCAATCCATAACAAAATCCCAAATGAACTTTTTACAGAAATAGAAAAAGCAGTACCAAAATTGTTATGAAACCACAAAAGCTTCAAAATAAGCAAAACAATCCTGAGAAATATGAACAAAGCTGGAGGCATCATATTTCCTAACTTCAAAATTAATTACAAAGCTACAGTAATTAAAACAGTATGTACTAAAAATAAGACAAACATGTAGACCAATAGAACAGAATAGAGAGTCCAGAAATGAATCTTCAGAAATATGGTCAACTGATCTTTTACAAGGGTAACAAGAATACACAATGGGCAAAGGGAAGTCTCTTCAACAAAGGGCGCTGGGAAAGCTGGTTATTTGCATGCAGGGGAATGAAACTGGACCCTGATCTTACATCATACACAAAAGTTAACTCAAAATTAATTGAAATCTTAAACATTAAGACCTGAAATTATAAAACTCCTAGAAGACAACATAGGAAAAATGCTTTATGACATTAATTTTGGCAATCATTTCATAGACATGATGCCAAAACACAGGCAAGCAACAATAGGAAAAAAAAAGATAAGTGAGCCTACATAAAAAAAAAAATGTTCTGCACAGCAAAGAAAATAATCAACTTAGTAAAGCAAAATATGGCATGGGAGAAGATATTTACAAACCATACATATGATAAACATATTTTATATAAAATAAATTTGGGAGTGTTTCCTTCTCTTCAATTTTTTGAAAGAGTTTGAGAAGGATTGGTGTTAATCCTTTAAAAGTTTTTTAAAATTCACCAATTCATCCATCTGGTTCTGGGCTTTATTTTGCACTGTTTGTGGGAATGTAAATTGATACAACCACCAAGAAAAACAGTATGGAGTTTCCTTAAACAATTAAAAATAGACCTATCATATGATCTACTTCTGGGTATATATCCAAATGAAATAAAAACAGAATATCAAAGACATATCTTGGAAATCCATGTTATTGCAACATTATTCACAATAACCAAGATATGGACACATCGAAGTGTCCATCAATGGATGAATGGGTAAAGAAGATACACACACACACACACACACACACACACACACACACTCACCCCTCACAAATGGCAGAATTTTCTTCTTTTTTAATGGAATATTATTTAGCCATAAGAAAGAAGAAAGTCCTGCCATTTGTGACAACCTGGATCTTCCTTGAAGACATAATGCTAAGTTAAATAAGTCAGACAGAGAAAGGCAAATACCATATGATATTACTTATGTGTGGAATTTAAAAAAAGCCAAACTTGTAGAAGCAAAAAGTAGAATTGTGATTACTAGTGCATAGAGTTTGGTGAAAACAGGGAGATGTTGTCAAATAGAACAAACTTCCAGTTATGAGTAAGTTCTGGGGATCTAATAAGCAGCATAGTGATTATAATTAACAATAGTATATGCTTGAAAGTTGCTATGAGAAGAGCTCTTAGATGTTCTCACCACACACACAAAAAATGGTAATTATGTGATGTGATGGAGGTGTTAGTTAATACTACAGTGGTAATCATACACACACATACACACAAGGTCTTACAATTAAGTGTGGTAACTTGTTGCAAAGGTGTTGCTAACCTTCTTTGATATCAGAGGGATTATCCATTATGAATTTGTACCAATTGGACAAAGAGTAAACTAAGTTTACTATTTGGAAGTGCTGAAAAGGTTGTGTGAAAAGTTAGACGACTTGAACTTTTTGCTAACAACTCATGGCTCTTGCATCACAACAATGCACCAGGTCACACGGCACTGTCTATGAAGGAGTTTTTAGCCAGTAAACAAATAACTGTATTGGAACACCCTCTCTATCACCTGATCTGGCCCCCAATGACTTCTTTCTTTACCCAAAGATAAAGAAAATATTGAAAGGAAGACATTTTAATAACATTCAGGACATCAAGGGTAATATGATGACAGCTGTGACAGCTATTCCAGAAAAAGAGTTCCAAAATTACTTTGAAGGGTGGACAAGGCACTGGTGTTGGTGCATAGCTTCCCATTGGGAGTACTTCAAAGTTGACCATAGTGATATTCAGCAATGAGGTATGTAGCACTTTTTCTAGGATGAGTTCGTGAACTTAATTGTCTGACCTCGTGTGTGTGTGTGTGTGTGTGTGTTTGTGTGTGTGTGTGTGTATCAAATCAACACATTAAAAGAATACATAATAGTCAATGTGTAGTAGTTACAAATATATCATTTCTAGCATGTTCATTTTTAAAACTAGTTTGGTAACGTCATTTTTCTGGGTGATTATATTCATTTCTTGGAGTTTATTCATTTAAATAGTTTGATGAAAATATTATTTTTACCCCATCAACTGAGGATAAAATAAAGCAGCAAACCTGTTAATTACACTGATTTTTAAAAAGATAAAGAATTGATTTTCAAAATATATAAAGAATTTCTACAACTCAATAACAAAAAGCTAAGAACCTGATTTTAAAATATTGATAGATGATTGGATAAAGAATATATGGTACATATATACAATAGAATATTACTTGGCCATAAGAAAAGATGAATTACTGTCATTTGTGATAACATGGATGGATCTTGAAATTATCATGCTAAACGAATATGTCAGACAGAAAAAGTCAACAGCCAAATGACTTTACTCATATGTGGGATATAAAACTGAAAGCAGCAAACAAACAAACAAACAAAGCATAGACACAGACAACCATTTAGTGGTTACCAGAGGAAAAGGGAGGAAGTAGGGTGGTAGAAGAAGTTAAAGGGGTTCAATGTTATGGTGATGGAAGGAAAACTGACTCTGGGTGGTGAACATGCAATGCAATAGATAGATGATATATTATAAATGTGCACTTGAAACCTATATAATTTTACTAAACAATGTTACCCCAATAAATTTAGTAAAAATTAAAAAAATAAAAGCATCCTTACTCATAACTGGAAGTTTGTTCTATTTGACAACATCTCCCTGTTTTCTCCAAACTCTATGCACTGGTAATCACAATTCTACTTTTTGCTTCCACAAGTTTGGCTTTTTTTAGATTCCACCCATAAATAATATCATACAGTATTTGCCTTTCTCTGTCTGATTTATTTCACTTAGCATTATGTCCTCAAGGAAGATCCAGGTTGTCACAAATGGCAGGACTTTCTTCTTTCTTATGGCTAAATAATATTCCATTTATTTAGACATTTCTGTAAATAAATAATACAAATAAGACATCCATCAAGCACATGAAAAGATTAGTAACAATACTAATCATCAGGAAAATGCAAATCAAAATACCTGCTATGATGCCTATTATTGGGGGAAAAAATACAAGTGTTGGCAATGATACGGAGACATTGGAACCCTTGTACACTGTTGGTAGGAATGCAAAATGGTACAGTCACTATGGAAAACAGTATAGAGATTCCTCAAAAAATAAAAATAAAACTATCATATGATGCAACAATCCCACTTCAAATAATTTATCCAAAATAATTGAAATCAGGATCTCAGAGAGATATTTGCACTCCAAGGTTCATTGCAGCACTATTCATAATAGCCAAGATATGGAAATAGCCTAAGTGTCCATTGGTAGATACATGAATATATAAAATATAGTATACACATACAATGGTATACTAGTAATCCTTAAAAAAGAAGGAAATCCTGTAATATGTGACAACATGGTTGAGCCTTAAGGACATTATGCTTTGTGAAATAAACCAGTCGCAGAACATTTATACGAGGTATCTGAAATGGTCAAATTCATGGGATTAGCAAGTTGTCAGGGACTAGGAGGGTGGAAAAATGGGGGTTGCTAATCAAGGGGCATGAAGGTCTCAGTACTCAAGATAAGTAAGTTCTAGATATCTGCTATACATCATTGTTCTTGTAATTAACTATAGGTTATATACACTTAAATTTTTGTTAAAAAGGTTGAGCTCATGTTGTGTTTTTTTCATCACTAAAATTAAATGTAGAAACATGAATATAATAGTCACCTGTATTTGAGACAGGGTATTTCAAGAGTTAATTAGGCTAAAATAATATCATTAGGATCAGCCATAACTCAATCCTTATAAGAAGAGGGGATTAAGACGTAGACAGAGATAAGGTACAGGCAAGAATAGAGGCTTCAGGAGAAAGCCACTCTGCTGGAACCTTGATTTTAGACTTCTAACCTCCAGAACTGTGAAAAAATTAATTTCTGTTGTTTAAGCCACAGAGTCCATGGTATTTTATTTCAGGAGCCCTTGCAAACTAATGCATTTACTTTATTTCTATAAACCCCACCTGGATAGTGCCCTACAGCTAGTACATACTCAGTAAAATTTAATTCTAATTAAGTTGGTAGTTGCTGAAAATTTGTCAACATCCTTTTGTAAATCTAAAACACTTGTACTCTTATTATTATGATTTAAAAAATATTAAAACAAATGCAAAAGGCTGTAATTAGCTTGATCTAATTGGGTTTTTAAAATTTATTTTACAGAATACCAACATTAACTAATTTTTGTTTGTTTTTCTCAATGATACAGATGCTAGAGAAACCAGGTTTTTATGAAATCCATAGACAGAAAATGTTTCAGAAATGTTATTAATGGCTAAGTGAGCAGTCTTCTCAAGAGTCCCTTAAATGATGAACACCTGTCTCATCGTTAGCTTAACAGGTTCTCATTATGAGGGGTATCAGCAAAATGATAATTGGTGCCATTCTTATCATACATTTGAACTAGTGGGAATACTATAGTAATGAGTAATTGACATTTACCATGTCCTAAGATACTTGGTTTTAATGAACAGGGCCATAAAATACATGACAGTAACATTTATCCCTGATGTTGAAATTGCTTTGTTGACTATAATTTGGTAACTACCACTAAAAAAATATATATACAAGTTATTAAATTAATACTTTGAGTTATAGCTACAAAACCAAAAGAAGAATGGAGAGGATATCTAAAAACAGTGTCAAACTTGCCATAGTATACACAGGTAGCTACGGCTGCTCACTGAAATATAAAAACATTTTTTATCTTAGTTGTACTCTGTATTTCAATTGTGTGTCTTCTCATTGCTAAACCCGGTTGATAGGTGGATCATGAAATTACTCTCACTTACTCGTATGTTGATAATTTTTATTGCAGTGGGTGATTTCTTTTAGGTATTTGCTTCAATAATTTTCTTGTTTTTTATGCATTCCTTTAAGAAGTATTAGCTGAGTGTAGAATGAATATTTGAGAAAAAATAAAGCAACTTTGGCATCCCTTCCAATCTATTCCCCAACATTGAAATAACCTCTAAAGATGAGGGAAGAACATTCAAGGCACAATTATAAAGTGGTGCAAATTTGTGTTTAGCATTCTCCTATTCTCTGTTTAAGCACCTGTGCTGCAATTTTTACCGTAGATCACAATGGTGTCAGCTGCCACATGGCTGCACAGTGCCTCCCACTACCAATTCCCCAGAAGGGCCTATTATGAACATATTATGCTGCACACCTGCAGTATCCAATGTGGGAAACACTTGCCACATGTGGCCATTTAAGTTTAAATTGGTTAACATTAAATAATATTGAAAAATAAATTTTCTCATTAATATTAACCATGCTTTAAGTATTTAATAGCCATATGTGGCAAGTGGCTTCCATGTTGAATAATGCAGATATGGGCATTTCCAGCCCACAAAAAGCTGTCTCTAAGAATTGGTTTAGAAATATCACTATTTTCCTGTCTCTAATCAAAATTCAGCATGCTTCTATTTTGGACACTTTGTTCCTAGTTTCCCGGTTTTACATGTTATCTAATGGAATACTTGTGCTTAGATATTAATTATTTAAAGACCTAATGTTAACCTCTCTAGAGAATGTTGGTGTAACCCTGATACACAGACACTAAGTAGTAACTTTGATAAACTAAATTTTATTGTAGAAAATTACCTATAGGTAAGACAAAACTGTCAGGTTAACCAGTTCAATTTCATCTTTTTTCACAGTATGGAAAAAGTACAAGAATCTGAGAAAGCCATGAATCATATTTTCCAAAAATGATAAAAAGAAAATCAGAATATGCAATTTATTATAATAAATTAATTAGAAAGTAAGTAGTGGACAGATAGATTAAAAGGCAGAATTCCTTAAAAACATCATGTTTCTGAATTTGGCAAAATGAAAAGCAGTAAAAATATAAATCAAATGTTTAAAAATGATATGGTAATTGAATCTTGGAAAGAACAAAACACATAACTTTTGATTAATATATTCTGTACTCTGGGTTTTTAAAAATCTATTATGTATGAATTATTTTCATAAAAGTAGGCATTTCTGATGACAGGATTTCTTGTAAGTTATTATATAATACTTCTTCATTTGACTTGAGATAGACATTTATAACAACTGGATAAAAGACTTTTTTTTTAGCTTCTATTTCTGATTTCCTCACTTCCATTAACACAGCTATTGATATTAGGCACATCAATGAGTTCTGCGTTTATAGCTAATGGTATATACACAATTGAGTAAGTTATGGTCTTTGCCACCTAGGAACCTACCAAAATGCCGGGAATGCTGTGAATAGCCAATAACGATCAAGTACAAATTGTCAGTTGTAAAAATAGTCAAGGGGATATAAAGGACAGCATAGGGAAAATAATCAATAATATTGGGATAATAATGTATGGTGCCAGATGGGCACTAGGCTTATTGAGATCATTTCATAAGATATATAAATATCTAATTACTACATTGTATACATAAAATTAATATAATATTGTATATCAACAATAATTGAAAAACTAAATTTAAAAACCAGACAAAAAGTATCACATAAAATGTGCTGTAAGAGTTATGAATAAATGTTTTCAGGACTTTTTTTTTAAAGATTTTTATTGGGGAATTGGGGGGATGGGTACAGTGCTTGGGAGTTGGGGGAACAGACAAGTTGCTGTCATTTCTTGTTCTTCAGTCTAGTTGTGGAGAACGTTGCTTCACTGGCCCAAGTTGGCACCATCATTGCGCTCTACCCAGGCGAGGCAGAGCAGCCGCCGGCTTTTGGACGGCCACTCACGCTGGCTGCTGGCTACACACGGTAGCCCATGGCAACCCACTGCAGCAGGGGACTGCAGCCTACGCCGTCACTGGCGACTCACGGCAGCCCAGCTCCAGGATGAGCTGTTGTTCAGCATCTTAGCTGTGGAGGGCAGTGTCACTGGCCCTCATATATGGGATCCGAACCGGGGCCCTCTGGTGTTCCATGCCATTTTCCAACCATTGCACCACTCGGCTGGCCCAGGACTTTTTTTTTTTTTTAAGCATGTTATATTCAGCTCAGGGAATTAAAGAAGTTTTGTGAAGGAGTTGGAATTTGGCTGAAAGATACATAAAATAGCATGGAAAATGGTACATTTATTGGAATGCTACATTTATTGCTGAAATACAGAGTATGTAATTGGAAGTGATAGGAGCTAAAGTTGAAAAGGAAGCTTGGGACCAGATTACAGACACTGTAAATGCCAGGGTACTGGATTTACACTTTATTCTGTGGGAAAACGATAAACACTGAACTCTAATATGGCGCTTCAATATGAGAAGCTATGCAATGCAATAAATATGGAGAACATTTCCAGACATGCCAAATATTATTTCAAATATTTGACTGAAAATGGAAATGGTGACAGTTTGACCACAAGATAGGATAAATTTAATATCACCCTAGATAATTTTTTTTCAAAAGTAACTTATAATTCAAACTTTTACCTGTCTTTTTCTCTAGTTTCCATCATAGAGAGCTTAGCATAGTTATCAAGTTCCTGTGGTTTGATTTCCAGCTGTATTTTCACCTCCTGGCTGAGTAATCTTGGGGTGGTTACTGAACCTCTCTGGATTCAATTTTCTCATCTGTAAAATGTAGATAATAAAAGTAAGTATGTCATTCCCTTGTTATAAAGATTAAGAGTGTTCATGCAGGAAGTGTACCTACCGTAAGTCTTAGCACATAGTAGGTCCCCTATAAATAGTGACTTGTGTTATTATAATAATTATTAATGTGGTAAATAATGGCATAGAACTGCTCAAAGTAGGGCTTAATGGGTTAGTACATTATGAAATTTCTATTCACTTCCAAATCTTTTCTATAATCTAATTTTACAGCATTAAACATATTTATATTGATTTAATGATTGGTTCATTCATTTATTCTTCCAATAATAGTTTAATCCATTTATTCTCATTTCAGAATAATTAAGATATTATGGAGAAAAATTAATTTTGCCTAGAGTTTTAGGGTTGAATTCACAAAGGAGTTACAATATAAGAATCATTTATTACTTCTCTAGGTTCCATTTAACTCATGTTCAGTCGAATGGCAGGCAGACATTTTGGGTGGAATTAACCCACTTCAAGCTACAGGGGTAGGCCTAGGTTGGCCCAAACCACTCATTTTAACCTCATATCTTTTGCTACAGTGATTGGTTCAGAATGGGCACCAGCCTTAACTTGTCCTTATCTCACTGTCTTTTTTTCCATTAGGGATAAGAGAGCATGAAGCTTCTGGCTGCTATTGATGGACCAATAGAGTAGAGCTGGCCTAAGCATCACAGCAATACTAAGACAGAGAAACTGAGAATTGGAAGTGGCAAAATCAGGACCAGATCACAAGAGTTCAGTCAGGGTGAAGCTGCAGTTGGAGACTAATCAGTGATATGAACCAATGTACCCCTGCTATATAGACCCTCTTTTGATATTCTAACTCCTGCCAGGTAAATATCTACAGGGGTATGATTCTAAAGTGTTTCTTACACTTGTGGTCACCACCTCCTCTTTGTATCCTTTCTGTCCCAGACACCATAGCTGATTTTGTTGTTTTTAATATCTGGATTCCTTCACTGTCTCTTCTTAGATTTCTTAGGTCTTCTATCATGTATGGAACTGGTCCTGTGTAAGACATTCTATTTGTTTGAAATTCTTAGAGTGGCTCTGTTTCCCTGCTGGATCTTGATTGAGTTTAAGCTCTCACGATGAACAGATTATATATAGTCTCTTCAAACTAGACACTCTCAGGGTTTTTCTTTATTTGTAAAAGATTTCTTTCATTATAATTATTTTTTAAATTTACTTTTTATTTAATTGTAGTTGGTAAACAATCTTATATTGATTATATTAATTTCAGGTGTACAATATAGTGATTTCACATTTTTGTACCTTACAATGTGATAATTCTAGTAAACATCTGTCACTGTGGAGACTTCTCACAATATTATTGATTATATTCCTCTTCTCCTTTTTACTCATCTCCCCACTGTCTCCCTTCTGGTAACCATCCCGTTGGTCTCTGTTTCTATGTCTGTTTTTGTTGTTTTTTTAGATTCCATATATTAGTAAAACCATATGGTATTTGCCTTTCTCTGCCTAACTTTTTTCATTTAACATGATATCCTCTAGATACATCTATGTTGTCACAAATGGCAAGATTTTATTCTTTTTTATTTTTTACTGTTGTGCAATATTCATGTGTGTGTGAGTGTGTGTGATTGTGTGTGTGTGTGTGTGTATTATACAAAAATTATATATAAAAGGTAGGACAATTAAGTTTGCAAACTCATCCTACGTAAAGTGCTATACACCTCATTGCTGAACATCACTACAGTCACCTTCGAAGTACTCCCCTTGGGGAGCTATGCACTATTACCAGCACCTAGTCTCCCCTTCAAAGCAATTTTGGAACTCTTTTTCTGGAATGGCCATCAGAGCTATCGTCGTATTACCCTTGATGTCCTGAATGTCATCAAAATGTCTTCCTTACAATATTTCCTTTATCTTTGGGTAAAGAAAGAAGTCATTGGGGGCCAGATCAAGTGAGTAGGGAGGGTGTTCCAATACAGTTATTTGTGTACTGGCTAAAAACTCCCTCACAGACAGGGCTGTGTGAGCTAGTACATTGTCATGATGCAAGAGCCATGAATTGTTGGCAAAAAGTTCAGGTAGTCTAACTTCTTCATGCAGCCTTTTCAGCACTTCCAAATAATAAATTTGGTTAACTGTTTGTTCAGTTGGCACAAATTTATAATGAATAATCCCTCTGATATAAAAAAAGTTTAGCAACATGGATGCAACTAGTTTACAAACTTAATTGTCATGCATTGGTATGTAGTAATAAAATTGTATTTTTTGGCTCCTTTGTCAAAGATTATCTGCATGTATATATGCAGATAATAATATATATGTGGGTTTATTTCTGGTTTCTCAGTTCTATTCCATTAGTCTGTGTGTCTGTATTTCTGCCAATACTATGTATGCTACTTTGATTATTGTCACTTTGTAGTATAAATTGTAGTCAGGGAGTGTGATGTTTCCAGTCTTGTTTTTTGTTTTTTACTGAGGATTGCTTTGGCCATTTGGGGTCTTTTGTGATTCCATACAGATCTGATAATAGCATTTTGACTGGTGTGAAGTGGTTTCTCATTGTAGCTTTGATTTGTATTTCCCTAATCATTAGTGATGTTGAACATCTTTTCACATGTGTGTTGGCCATCTGTACGTCTTTTGTGGAGAAATGTCTTTTCATGTCCTCTGCCCATTTTCAATCAGATTGTTATTTATTTTATTTTTTTGTTATTGAGTATATGAATTTCTTATATACTTTGGGTATCAAGCCCTTATTGGATATATAATTTTTGAATATATCCTCCCATTCAGTATGTTGCCTTTTTGTTTTGTTGAAGGTTTCCTTTGATGTGAAGGAACTTTTATTTTTTATTTTTTATTATTATTATTTTTTAGCTGAGCCATCCTGCTACCTGTTGGCAGCTCAGCGGCTCAGCTCGGGCTGGACTCAAACCGCTGTTGCTCAGAGCTCAAACTCTTGAGCGAGCTCTTAACCAACTGAGCCACTCAGCTGGCCTTAGGAACTTTTATTTTGATGTGTCCCATTTGTTTACTTTTGTTTGTTTTTTTCTTGTTCGAGGGAATATATGCAAAAAAAAATTTCCTCAGACTGATGTCAAGTAGTTTAATTTTTATATTTTCTTTTAGAAGTTTTATGGTTCAGGCCTTACATTTAAATCTTTAACCCGTTTTGAGTTTATTTTTGTGTATGGTGTTAGACAGTGGTCCAGTTTCAATTTTTGCATTGATCTGCCTAGTTTTCCCAGCACTGACTTTTCAAAAGACTGCCGTTAATACAGTGTATATTTCTCCCTCCTTTGTCATAGGTTAATTGACCATATAAGCGAGGTTTTATTTCTGGGCTCTCAATTCTGTTTCATGATACATGTGTTTGTTTTTGTGCCAGTACCATGCTTTTTTGATTACTTTAGCTTTGTAGTATAGTTTGAGATCAGGGAGCGTGATAGCACCAACTTTGTTCTTCTGTATGCTTTGGCTACTTGGGATCTTTTGTGGTTTCATGTAAATTTTAGGATTATTTGTTCTAGTTCTCAGTGTTTTTATGTTGTTGTTGTTTGTTTTTTAAACACAACAGTTTATTAGAAGTGGTTCTATAAAGCATCCATATTTATATTGCCAGAGATGAGAGAACTAATGATAAACTGGGAAATAATTGTGTACTATACTTTTATTTATACTTCCATTGCAATAATTGCTGTTTAGTTTCTTTTCTTTTTTTTTTCCATTAAATTTATTGGAGTGACATTTGTTAGTAAAATTACATAGGTTTCAAATGTACATTTCTATAATACATCATCTATATATTGCATTGTATGTTCACCACCCGGAGTCAGATCTCCTTCCATCACCATATATTTGATCCCATTTTTTCTCTTCTACCACCCGCCTCTTTCATTGCCCCCTGGTAACCGCTAAACTGTTGTTTATGTCTATCAGTTTTTGTTTCTTTGTTTGTTTGTCTTGTTCCTTTGTTGCTTTCAGTTTCATATGTCACATATAAGTGAAGTTATATGGTTCTAGACTTTTTCTGTCTTATGTTGCTTAGCATAATAATCTCAAGATCCATCCATGTTCTCGGTGTTTTAAATAGGAAGAAGACAAGAACTTTGTACTTTGCTGTGATTTCTGTGTTATTAGATGTCATTTATGCAAGTATGAGACTTTAATAGCTCTACATATTCGCCACACCCTTTATAAGTGGAATTTGGTTCCTGGAGAAGATTAGTTTTAGGAAGTCAAATATAAAGGTAGCTATTCTGAAGGAAAAATCAAGTCATAGTCACTGGTGGTGAGGAGTCTTAAGACAGCAATGGTGCCAGAGAAAGCACAAGTGTAGTAGCTTCCTAACTGTGCTTCCTCCTCCAGAATAAGTCAATTATGCAATCTTTAATTGGACTCTCGCTATACAAGTAACTCAGAAACAAACAAACAAAAAGCCCTACTTATTTATTTCTGAGCTTTTATTTTCAAGTAATGTTTTTAGGTTAAATAAAATTTGTAAAGAGGAGCCCATCTATGTTTTGTGATTATCTTCAGAATGTATTTTCATATCCAAAGCAATAAAAAGTAGAAAACAGGAGCCCCAACCATAAAATAGGCAATAAAAAATGAAAGGCATGAAGGAGATTAAAAGAGCTTTGATGCCTCTTATGTTTGATTCATTTGGATGAAGTAATGCTTTATCCAACAGGGTAAATAATCTCTGACTCTTCTCTAGGCAGAGACAAGATTTATGATATGAACCTGCTCGGTGGATGTCATTGGCAGTATTTTGACTTCAAGTTTCTGATTATAGTAATTTGGCCTTTGTCGTAAGTAATTCCAGCAGTACTCTAAGGCTGCTGTGGAGGTGACTTAGAAAAGTGAAGAAAGACTTTTGATGATTAATCCCTCAACACTCTATGCCTCTGGTCCTTGCTTTAGATTAAGCTAAATTTTATTGATGGTGACATAAATTGATTTGTATTTAGGCTTGTTGTTTGAAGGTTGTCATCACCTTTGTATCAAAGGTAAGTGAGATATTGTATAGTCTTGTTGATGCTCAATTTAAGACATTCGGACATTTTATGTTGAGTGGCAAGGACATTAAAAGAAAAAAAAATCAAGTTGGTGAGGTCTACCAATTTGATAGATATTCTACTAACCAGGTTTTAATATGGAAGCTTGAAGGCTGGATATGTTTATCGTGGAAATACAGAAGAAAGGGAGGAAAAAGAAAATATGTCTTTAGACATTTTCTACCATCTCATGTGAAAGCGATGCCAGTTATTCTGCGTAGTCTCAGAAGAAAGAGTTAAAATCAAAAGGCATACTTTTCAGGGCAATTGACTTTCAATTAAAATAAAGCCAAATTTCCTAGTAAACTGAACTTCCAGAATTCACAAATAAAATACTTTGTCTTGTGAGAAATTTAGTTTCTTAACTTTACAAAATTTTAACAGGGAATAAAATAAATTTCAGGAATAGCTTTATTTTTTAAAGTTGAGAACATAATATACCCAACATAAAATTCTTGATATTCTTCTCTTTTATTTACCCCAATTCACTCCTCTTATCTTCCTCATATCAATAAACATACCTCTATCTTTATGAACCTAGTTAAACCATCATCATCTTTCATCTAGATTGTCTGCTTTTGTATAGCCCGCAAAGCAAGAATGACTTTTACATTTTTAAGTGACTGAAAAAGTTTTAAAGAATATTTTATAACATTTAAAACGTATATGAAATTCAAATTTTCATGTCCATAAGTAAAGTTTTATTGCAACTCAGCCCAGCACACTCATTTATGTTTTGACTATGGATGCTATTCAGCTACAAAGGCAGAATTGAGTAGTCACAACAGATTGTAGGGCCACAAAGCCTAAAATATTTATCTTCTGGCTCTCTACAAGAAAAGTTTGCTGATCCCTTATCAATACCATTCAACCAATCCCCTTACTGCTTCTCCTGGCTTTGAACACAATAATTCATTCTCCACATGGCCAACAAAGTAACCTTTCAAAAATGTAGGCCAGGTCATTTTGCTCTCCTGTTTTTAAATCCTTCAATGACTTTCTGCTTTACTTAGATTAAATTTAATACTCCTTGTCATGGCTTATAAGGCCTTACATAATCTGATCTTGCATACCTAGAGGTTTTACTTCTTATCATACCACTCTCTTCCTCATCCACTAAAGTCTATCTACATTGATCTTCTGCCTCTTTCTAAAGCATGACAAAATGTCAGGCTTACTCTCTTCAAAGTGTCTTGGCCTACTCTTCCCTCTGACTAGAAAGTACTTATTCAAGGTCATTGATCAAGAGATGTCTTCCTGTAATTGAGTTCAGAGAATAAATGTGACACTGTCCCATATATCTGAATTCCACCACTCTCCCATCTCTATCATATTATCCTATTTTATTATGTCTCATATTTATTATTACTATTGCCTCAACCATACACTGGAATTAAAGTTTTCTCAAGCAGATAAGCAGTCTTATTTAAAATAACATGTGTTTCTAGTGTCTGCGAGAGCTGCTGATGTTCAACAATTGTTAAATGAATGATCTTATTTGCAAGGCCCCAAATCAGGTACTGTGATATGGGAAGCTAGGAAATGAAGATGTAAAGATAAAAGCTCAAGGAATCTGAGAAAAGAGGTGTGGTTGCCAACCTCTAAAATCAGTAAACCAAGTAATAGAGAGGCAGCGTAGCCTGAGGGATAAGACCTTTGGAGTCAGATTACAGGAGTTTGATGCCCATTGGCACCAACTATAAGCTTTGTGACATAGGACAATTGATCTGACTTCTTTTTGCTCAATTCTCTAATCTGTGTAATTCAGAAAAATTATCTTTCTAGTGGATTGTCTGAGGATGAATTGTGTTAACATACATAAATAATTTAGTGTTTGGCACATAGGAAAAACTGAATCATGTCTGTTAAATAAGAAATTAAGTCACTAGGAGTTTGTTTTGGGTACCCAGCCCAGGAAACTTTGCCTATCCTAAAAGCTTGTCGTATATTTGAAGACTCTGGAGAACATATCTGATGAAGATGCATTGTGATTACCCTTGTTCTTCTGAATATGAATGTGTTGCAAAGAACATTTAGGAGGGAGATATGTAGTTAAAGGTAGGGAGGCTCCTGTGTTAGTGCAGAGAACAGGTGATGAGAGACAGACTTAGAAAGTGGAAGTGGTACTGGAAAGTGTGAGGTAGAAAATCAGAGGGCATCAGGGCAGGAGTTAGTCACATCTGACTTAATCATGGATTTGTCTTTCCTGAATTTTGTGATCAAGGGTAAGTGTTCTTTGAATCTTCTCAATTTCTTTACTTCAGCTGTCTTCTCTACAGTGCCATTGTGGAGATTAAATGATATAGTGTGCATAAAATGTTTAGTACAGTTCTAATACAAAATAAATGTCAATAATGGTGGTATTGGTGGGGGTAATTGATAGTATCTTTATCATTATTATCTTTTTCTTATCATATAAAATATATTGGGGAGATAGGTGAAAGGATTTGGCAAATTATTAGAGGGAGAGAGTCATGGAGAAAGGCACATAGAAGTTGGCTTTAAAATTTCTAGACCATGGACACAGGAGGAAAATGGTATTGTCAATTAAGGTAGAGACCACGAGGAAGACACAGTTTAAAGAAAGAAACCACATCATGAAAATCTAGAATAAAAATTATCCAGTGGTAAAATTTTGAATTTATTTATTGGGGGACAATTTTTTTTATTGTGATGTAAACTTTTTTTTTAATTAGTTTCAGCTGTACAACACAGTGCAATAGTTACTTTTTAGCCCTCAAAGTGAAACACCCCTCTACCAATCCACCACCCCACTCACCCCATATCATACATATCTATTACAATTCCCTTGACTCCACTCCCACACAATACCCCACGTCCCATGACCATATATATATATATATATATATATATATATATATATATATATATATATATATATA
>NW_017731981.1:1052993-1066521 GCF_001890085.2 Hipposideros armiger
ATCCATGAAGTGGTCTCCCTAACAAGACATGTGACCACCTGACACCCTACAAAATATTTCCATTATTAATTATATTCCTTGAACTGTCTTTCATATCCCTGAGGGCATATTGTAGTTACCTATTTATGCTTCTCATTCTCCCTCATCTCCACCCCCATAATGGGCTGTCCCAGCATAAAAGAGGAGAGTAAAAGAAAAAAACAGGATTTCAGAGGAAGGATTATACTAAAGGAGTAGTCAGGAAAGAAAGTAGGAGTGGAGAACACTGAGAAGAAAGGTTAAGAGGTAGAAGAGAGAGAGGAGGCAGTGTTATGAAAGCCAAGAAGACATTGCAGAAGGAGCAGGGTGTGATCAACAAAGAAATCAAAGAGGCTGACCTCTATGGAACGTTGTGTGATCTCAGCACTTTGCAGGTCATTATGGACACCTGAGAGTATATTTAGTGAAGTGTAGGTGTGGAAAGTCATTCCCCCTAAGAAGAAATAGTTTGGGAATACCTGCCTAATGAGAAAGAAGTGTTTATACATTTATCAGCATTTAGTAATTACAAAAGAATTGTAG
The DNA here is from genome assembly GCF_001890085.2 of Hipposideros armiger. Taxonomy (NCBI): domain Eukaryota; kingdom Metazoa; phylum Chordata; class Mammalia; order Chiroptera; family Hipposideridae; genus Hipposideros; species Hipposideros armiger. Next base: position 1,053,555 of record NW_017731981.1, read on the forward strand.
TTTAACAGTCATAGAATCAATAAGCTTCTTTTTTTATCTTTTAAATTATTTTATTTACATATACTCTTTTTGGTGTACATGTCAATGAGTTTTGAAAAATGTATGGTGTTTTATGAATGCAAAAATCAAAATTCAGAGCAGTTCTGCACCTCTCAAAATTTCTGTGATGCTATCTTCTTGTAACCTTAGTCTTCACATAAGCTTCTGGGAAATACTGATGTCTTCTTCATTCCTGTAGTTTTTCTTGTAAATGGAATCCTACAATATATAACCTTTTGAGTCTGGCTACTTTTGCTTACATTAATGCATTTGGGATCCATTCATGTTGTTACTTGTATCGATGCTTTATTCCTCTTATTGCTGAGTAGTATTTCTGTTATATACTGAAGGGATGTTTGTGTTGTTTCCTACTTTCTGTTTATAAATTAAGTTTCTATGAGAATTTGTGTACAGGCTTTTGTGTGAAGCTAAAATTTATTTAATTTTAAATACTTATGACTGTTTAATTACTTTGAGGATATTTATGTAAATAGCTTTTAGGTACATCCACAAATTTAATATTTTGTATTTTAATTTTCATTTAATTTAAAACATCTTTTTCTCTATAACCAATAGGCTATTTTGAAGTTTGTTTAATTTCCAAACATGTGTCTTCCTCGTTTAATTCAGTTATGGTCATAGAATATTATTTTATTATTTCTTTTTTTAAGATATTTTAATTAAAAATCAGCTAACAAGCAATATTATATTAGTTTCAGGCATACATCACAGTTATTCAACAGTATTCACCTAGCACTATACAGTGGTATTACCACATTATTGATTTTATTCTCTATGCTAAAGAAGTGATCGCCATAATAAGTCCAGCAACTGACACTGTACCATACTATCACAATATTATTGATCTTTCCCTCCCTTTTTAAATTTTTCAATTAGAGTTGACATTCAATATTATTTTATATTAGTTTCAAGTGCATAGTATAGTGGTTAGACATTTATATAATTTAGGAAGTGATCCCCAGATTGCACAACCTGGCACTATGCATAGTTATTACCATATTACTGATTATATTCCCTATACTTTATATCCCCATGATTATTTTGTAACTACCAATTTGTATTTATTAATACCTTCACCTTTTTCACCCTGCCCTAACCCCATTTCTACCTATCACCCTGATAGATCTAGTATCCATCTGAAATCATATATAATAATAGTTATTACAATATTATTGACTATATTCCTTATGCTATACCTTACATCCCCATGACTATTGTGTAACAATCCCAGGACCACCCAGCAGGAGCCACAAAGAAATCCCCATTCTGTCTCCCATGCTGTGCTTGGAAGTGCCTTGAGAGGCCAAGCCAAGAACCAAGGCTGGCTGTCACTAGTGCCGAGCTTAGGGCTGCTCAGCCAGAGGTACAGGATGTGCTCAAGCCAGATGCTGCTTATCTGGGTTCTGTGAACCTTTGAGAGACCCTAGGAAAGTCTGCAGCATGAGTTAAGGCAGGGGGTTTGTATGAAAAAGCAGGGAAGTGGTTTGGGTATGTCTGAAAGTTGGGGGCGGCGGGTCTCTAACTACCAGGGTGTAGCCAACAAATGGCAGAGTCTCAGACATGGTGTCTGCCTGCATCTGCACATGGGGAAGGGAGAGGGTTCAACAAAGAAACAATAGCATCCACTATCTCGTCCATCCAGGAGAAAATCGCTTGTCCAGTGCCCATCCCAAACCAGACAACTCAGTTTCCCACTATATGGCCTTGTCACCTTTCCAGCTGCTGCCCCAGCACTGGAACTCAGCGCAAGTGATTCTGGTGGTGGGTAAGTCCATATGTGGTCCCTTTAAGAGGAGCACCTGGGAGGGCAGCCAAGTTCAGGCTCACTCAGTCATAATCTCCAATGGTTTTCACAGCCAGAAATTATGGGAACTTCTCTCCCCGCCACTGGAACCCTGGGCTGGGGTGAGGCTGAGACCTCTCATTCATCTGGGGAGTGGGGGGTGGTAGGCACATCCACTGCCAAAATATCCCTCCCAATCTTTCATGGTCACACGCAGGTGTGGGACCAGCCCTTTCCCTATCTCTGCCCCTCTTAGCAGTCTTGAGGTGGCTTCTTTTGCACATCCTTAGCTGTGGGGCTTTAGTTCAGCAAAATTTTAGGTGATTCTCAAAGATGGTTGTTTTGCAGTTTAGTTGTAATTTTGATGTGGTCGTGTGCTTTTACCTACTGTACCATCTTTGTGTCTCTTCTTATTTCAATTGTTTAAAAATTCTTAGGTTTGATTTTTTGTTTTGTTTTGGTTTTGTTCCAAATGTAGTCCATCTTGGTGAATATTCCATGTGCACTTCAGAAGAATGTATATTCTGTCTTTGAGTGCAATGTTCTATAAAATCAGCTTTATAAAGTTGATTGATATTGTTCCAATCTCTATATACTTGTTGATTTTTGGTATACCTGTTATAGCGGATATTGAGAATGTTCAATTCTTCATGTATAACTTCGTATTTGTCTATTCTCTTTGCAGTTCTGTCAATTTTGCCTAATGTATTTTGTAACTTTGTTGTTAGGTGCATACCATTTTAGAATGTCTGTTTGGGACATTGACAATTTATATTGTCACTGTGTAATGCTGTTTAGTACTGATCACATTTTTTTTGTTCTGAAAACTACTTTCTATGATACAAACAGCTTCTGTTTTTAAAGGGATACCCATTGAGATTCTTTTGGAAGTGAGGTGTGATTGAAGATTCAATTAGCCGATTTATAAAATTAACTGAGCCTAAATATTCTGGAAAGGAATTGAACTGTGATGAGAGGGTGATGCAGAATAAAATTTTACCTTCATCAGATAAAACGTTATTAGCCAGATAACCTTGGTAAGTTGCCTAAGCAGTGTGAGCTCCTTTTTTCATCTATAAATTGAAATAACACCACTTCCTTCCTGGCAAACATGAAAATGAGGTACATCATGTTTTTGAGTGCTGGCATAAAGATATCAGCCAGTGTGAGGTCCTTTCTCTCTGCCTCTCAATGTTCTCTGCAGGACCACTACCTGGGTACGTTCTTTAGATATAAAGTCAAATCAGTTAGACTGAAATCAGACCTGCACAGGCTAAGACTCGCTGGGAAAAAAAAAAAAAAACATGTTTTGATTAATGTTCCGACTTCTAATGGCCGAGCTCTTTTTCCAATCACTCAGCCTCAAAGCTCAGTTAGCTTTGATTTTTCTTCTTTTCTTCCAGAACATTAAATTATCTAATTTGTAGTTGTTCACAATATAGGTTTGGGGTCAGAAATCATGGATTCAAACCTTGCCTCCACGAGATATGAGAATTTGGCTAAGTTGTTTAACCTCTCAGAATCTCTATTAACCTTATCTGTAAGGCATAGATAACATTACTATTTATGATTACAGTCTAGTGATAATTAAATAAAGCAATCCATGTATATATAGTCCAGGGCCTGACATGTAGCAAAAGTTCAATAAATGTTAGTTACTATGTTAATACTAGTGTCAGCACAATGTTAGGGTTTTCCATGGTATCTTGCTCCTTATTCTCCTCTGTACCCAGCTATCCCTTGCTCAGACTTTTTTAATAACTTGCTAAACTTATTTTTATCCCCAATGTCACCCCTTTCAACTGATCTTACAACTTGCTGGTACACTGTAGTCTTTGAAGCATAGTTCTATTGATATCAGTATGTTATTTACTACCTTTGGTTTCCTGTAGGATATTTACCAATATTTTTTTGTTTGTTTTCTATTTTTTTAATTATTTATTTATTTTGTTCAGTTACAGTTGACAGTCAATATTATTTTATATTAGTTTCAGGTATACAGCATAGTGGTTAGACATTTATATAATTTCTGCAATGATCCTCCTGATTAGTCTAGTACCCACCTGGCACTATACATTGTTCTTACAATATTATTGACTCTATTCTCTATGCTGCACTTTACACCCTCATGATTATTTTTGTATTTCTTCTTATTTCTTAATCCCTTCACCGTTGTCATCCAGCCCCGCCGGCCAACCCCTCCCCTCTGGCAACCCTCAGTTTGTTCTCTGTATCTATGAGCCTGTTTCTATTTTATTTATTTGTTTTTCAGATTTCACATATAAGTGAGATCATATGGTATTTGTCTTTCTCAGTCTGACTTATGTTTCTTAGCATATTTATTGCCCTCCTCTATAGTTCTCTTTCAAATTTTACTTTCTTTTACCACCCTTTTCTGCATATGATGCTGACACCCACTGAACTGATAGTTGCTGTGAGAATTGCCAAGTCTATATTACTGTTAGATGAAGTTTTCTTTCACCTGAAATTCACCACTTCATGTCCAATATTATCTACAACAAACATCATCTCTCCAATAAGACTCCCTTGGATGTGTATTGGAAGTAAATTTTTCCTCCTCTGCACGAACATATTTAATACTTTATCTGAACTACAGAGGATAATTTCTGTTTCATGTTTGTTTATTTTTTGCATAAGTCCCCTTCATCCTAGATGACTATCTCCTTCACAACATATCTTGATGTTTATTATATTTCTTGTAACACATGTCTACCATTGAATCCCCTTGAGGTAAAAAATATTCTATATTTTTGTGGAACCACCTTTAAGCTGGATATATGAAATGTCGTATAGCATTAAAAAGTAATTTGGGGGCCAGCTGAGTGGCGCGATGGTTAAGAACTGGCTTGGGACGCCAGAGGGCCCCGGTTCATATCCCACATGTGAGGGCCAGTGACACTGCCCTCTACAGCTAAGATGCTGAACAACAGCTCAACCTGAAGCTGGGCTGCCGTGAGTCGTCGCGACGGTGTAGGCTGCAGCCCCTGTGGCAGTGGGTTGCCATGGGCTACCGTATGTAGCCAGCAGCCAGCGTGAGCGGCCATCCAGAAGCCGGCGACTGATCTGCCTTGCCTGGGAAGAGCGCAATGATGGTGCCAACTTGGGCCAGTGAAGCAACATCCTCCACAACTAGACTGAAGAACAAAACGACAGCAACTTGTCTGTTCCCCTTCCCCCAATTCCCCAGCATTGTTCCCATCCCCCCAATTCCCCAATAAAAATCTTTAAAAAAAAAAGAAAAAAAAAGTAATTTGGAATGGAAAAATGAAATTTAACCAATCAATTGTCTGCTGTTATACAAGAAAATAAACCTACTGAAAATTTCCATTTTCAACAAGTCATTTCAACATCATAAAATCATTTTACTGGGTTTTAGAAGCTAAATTTACCAGATATGTGTGTTTCCTATATTAGTTTAAGGTAATCAAGTACAAATGCCCCACAGTATACCTTTCTCCAATATAAAAGATTGCTCAAGTAGATTTTTTTTTAATTAAAATTTATTGGGGTGACAATGGTCAACAAAACCATAGGTTTCACGTGTACGATTCTTTAACACCTTATCTATATATTGCATTATGTGTTCACCACCCAGAGTCAGTTCTCCTCCCATCACCATATATTTGACCCCTTTACCCTCTTCTGCCATTTCCCTTTCTTACCCTCTGGTAACCACCAAACTGTTGTCTGTGTCTATAACATTTTCTTTCTTTTTTTTTTTTTGTTTTTTTGTTTTTTTGTCTTGTTCCTTTGTTGCCTTCAGTTTTATATCCCACATATAAATGAAGTCATATGGCTCTTGACTTTTTCTGTCTGGTTTATTTCACCTAGTATAATAATCTCAAGATCCATCAACCATTTTGTTGCATATGGCAGTATTTCATTTTCTTATGGCAGAGTAGTATTCCATTGTGTATATATGACACATCTTCTTTATCCAGTCATCTATGGAAGGACACTTTGGTTGTTTCCATGTCTTGGCCACCATAAATAAAGAGTCAACCAACCAAATGGGAAAAGATATTTACAAACACCTTGATAAAAGGCTAATATCCAAAATATATAAGGAACTCATGCAACTCAACAACAAAAGGATAAGCAATCCAATTAAAAGCTGGGCAGAGGACATGAACAGAAACTTCTCTCAACAAAACATACATTGGCCAACAGATATATGAAAAAGTGTTCAACCACAAGTAGACTTTATTAAGTCATTGAAATAAATAGTAACTCTGTCTTCTACAGTTACTAAGCAATGTCTTTACAATATATTACTTTACTACATAATAGTAAGTTTGATATAAATCAGCATTGTACATACTCATCTTAATTAAGCTATTTTTTCATAATAACTGAAGATCAAAATAGAGATGAGCCTGTTCTCATGTAGGGTTATTTTAGAAGAACAAATGTCATGTGTTTGTATGTATGTATGTATGTATGTATGTATGTATGTATTTATTATTTTAAATCAAAGTTTGTACTACTGAGGACAATAGTTACTTTCACAAATATCTCTTGTCCTGTGACTGAAACTATATTAAGAAAACATTAGAAAAGAAATAGTCATTTCAAGATAATTCACATTTTAATGGCTCTATTAAACACTACATTAATAGCTCATTTAAATTGATTTGCACACTTGAAAACATATTTTTAAATGAGAAAGAAGTGTTTGACTGCTTTCTGACATTGAGGAGAGTACTTTGCATAGGAGCAAGAGATTTTTTTATGTTGATAAACATGTATTTATTTGAAAAAATAATAATAGAATATAATCAATTTAGAGAAATTAACTATGAAAAATTTTAAAGCAAAATATTAAATGCATTTAAAAATTTTGAGGTGTATATGTTGTGTACCTTTAAAATTTTTTTATTCTATTTCAACTAAATTAATCAACTGACTAGAAAAAATATTAAATATAGTATGTGGACATTATTATATTTATTGGCCAGTAGGGTCAGTTTTTTTTAAAAATAGAGAAATATATGCAGACATATTTTGTTTTCTAAAGATTAATTCTGTAAGGCTTTGTGTTAAAAAGTGTTAAAAATAATTTATTCTTGTGTTTTGATGAAAAGAGAGAAACTTGCCCTGATATGCAATTTATACTTGCTTTTTAAATCTAATCAGGCAAACAATTTTAATTAATTCAGACAGTCTCCACTATGGTATCTGTGCCCTTTAGGGACTCTTTCATTACAGATGCAAATGTGTTCCTAAAATAATGAGAATGTTATTATCCTGTTTTGTTCATTTATGTGGTCAGAAAGAGAACAAAAAAAATCATTTGATGGTGAGATAATTTTTTTAATATACAGTAAGGGCATTAACTTTGGTATTTCTGTGCCTCATTTTCTTGATCATTCTCAGACAATGCTCCCCTGTGCCAGACAGTAAAGGTGATAAGGGCAGGGATGCCAAAGAAAGCTTAACTCAAAATATTTGTATTCCACACTGTCAAAAAGTAGAGTGGGGCTCGTTTTTTATTGCATTTGTGAGAATTAGTATCTGTCAGTTTAGCTATATAAATTGTGTAATGTGCGAAAGAATAATGTAAGAAATTAGGAGGCATTTTAAGAAGCATTTGATTTTTAAATTTTAACGAGGTTTATAATTATAAAATTTAGATCACCCTATTGTCATTATTCTTAGAAAAAGACACCCACCATGTAGATGAATATGTCTAATACACTGGCCATACTCCAAAATCTGTCCCATTAACTTTGAGAATTCTTAGAAGCAGTATTTGGCACAAGACAGACCTTTATCATGAAAAGTTTCTCCACTATATGCTTCATATTTTATTTATTCACTAAAATTTTCTGTGTGCCTATCATGTGCCAGTGGGGGAAAACACATGTAGAAACTAGTCAAATAGAGTTCACATTATCAGAACAATCTCAAAATTGAGTGTATGAAGGAGAAATACAAGTATTTAGGCGTAAGAAGCAGAGTGTACAAACGTACCAAAACTAAAAACAGCATCATCCATTTGGGAATTTTTCCTAGATTACTGAAACCTAGATATAAATTGGTGATGATGCTGCAGATAGAGATCATGGAGTGCCTGTACACAGAGCTTTGGTTTTTGTTTCTATAATAACAGGAATGCATCAAATGTTTTAAAAATAAATACCAAAAAATAAGTTTCAATGTAGCAAGTGACTCCCCAATTGCTGTCTCAAAATAACTAACATAATCATTGAAATTAAATATGTCACAAACCAAACACATCATCTAGTTCCAAACACTGGCATCTGCTTTTTATCCCTGACCTTATCACCTCACACCTGAGTTGCTATAGTGGGTATTAGTTGATCTCTATGACCAACCTTGAAAACAGTGAACTATTCTCCTTGATGCAGTTAGACTAATTTTCCTAAAGAACAATGGTCTCATAGCTTATTAGTATCTTTCACATTGAATCTCAATGTCTTTGTATTTTCAGAAACCTTCACAATCTGTCCCTATTTAATCTTTCAAGCCTCATCAGCTACCATTCTCCCATAGACTCTATGTTCCATCCACCCAAGTGTCTAAAAATTTATTCTGCACCATTTGTTCCATTAGCCCTTATGTGGACATGTGGTTACTTATTCCTTGGTGAACTCTCTTTCTCTGTGGAAAACTCTTTTTTTTTGAAGACTCAGCTCAAATATTGTCTCCTATGTGAAATTTTCTCTGACATCCAAAGTCAGAGGTGGTCTTTCTCTACCTGGAGACCCCACAGTATTTAGAATTTTCCTTAATTACAGTGTAGCCATATTACATTGATGTTTATAAATCTGTCTCTGTAGACTTCAAGGATATAGACTACTTCCCCTCTGGTCTTCCCAATTCCTGGTACAGTACCGGGCTCCTACCAGATGCTGAATATATGTGAACAAAATATATAGCACATATAAATAAACATTTACTTGTATTCTCAACTGTTCCTTAAAAAAACTATGTGAAGTGTTATTATTACAGATGTAGAAAGTGAGGCTCAGCAATATTGGATTTGCCCTTTGATACATTGCTAGTAATTGGCTGAGCTGGGAATTGAAACTAGACCTTCTGGTAACAAATCTTAAATTCTTCTAATTTTAATATAGTTTTCTTTGTACACATACTCTTCAGCAGGATGTTTAATGTACATAAGAGTTTATATTTCAAACAGAGGTTTTCTTTTTTGGGGGTATGAACTATGCTATATTTTCATGATCTGACACTATAATGCTCTTCTGATTGAGGAGTAAGGATGAAACTTTGGATAATATCCAGAAAGAATGAAGATCTTTTACTGAATTTATGTATCAGGTATTTATTTTCAACAAGTCATATCTAATGTGAATTAAGACTTTGTTTCTACTTGAGTTTATCACTTTATGATCAAAAGTATGATCTCATCTAATTGTGAAGTTAGTTCAAACTTTCAAATGTATTGCAGTACTGAGAGTGAAAAAATTGTTGCTTTTCTAATTGTGTTTTGATAATTACAATACAATGAAAATGATTGGATATTATTACTGCCATCTTTCAGACACCAGGAAGTTTATGAAAGGGGTCAGAATTCATCTCTTCTTTGAAATAGTTACTTCACGACTATCGAGTTTGTCTTTGGGTGTGGGAAAACATTCTTTTGGTCTGTTCCTTCAACTTGATGGGTTTCAAATTCAAAGAAAAAGAAGTCTTTGAAGCACAAACAGAAAATTAGCATTGACCATATGTCTCTGTTGCTTAATAATGCTTTGTTTAGAAGGAAAATGGAACAGGAAAACAATATATAAACTTTTAACAGATCTCTGTATCTTCATATCCTGACACCCTGACACCTCTGGTTAATTGCCTTATAAAAATCAATTAGATCTAACAAACAAAAAGGAAAATCCTCCAGTTTTGGCAGCATCAGAAAGCATACCAGGGAAGTTTGTGGATTAAGATGCTAGTTTTTTGGGGGTTTTTTAAGATTTTTTTTTTTAATTGGGGAATTGGGGGATGGGAACAGTGCTGGGGAGTTGGGGGAAGGGCAACAGACAAGTTGCTGTCGTTTTGTTCTTCAGTCTAGTTGTGGAGGACCTTGCTTCACTGGCCCAAGTTGGCACCATCATTGAGCTCTTCCCGGGCGAGGCAGATCAGTCGCTGGCTTCTGGATGGCTGCTCACGGCAGCTGCTGGCCACTCATGCTGTCTGCTGACTACAAACGGTAGCCCATGGCAACCCACCGCCACAGGGAGTGCAGCCTACGCCGTCGGTGACTCACGGCAGCCCAGCTCCAGGTTGAGCTGTTGTTCAGCATCTTAGCTGTAGAGGGCAGTGTCACTGGCCCTCATATGTGGGATCTGAACCGGGGCCCTCTGGCGTCCCAAGCCAGCTCTTAACCAACGCGCCACTTGGCTGGCCCAAGATGCTAGTTTGTAAGACATCAACCTATGAAGATTTTAACAATATATCCCAGTCATTCTCAACCTTTATGTGTGTCAAAGATTTAAACATAGATTTTAAAAGTTTTCTTTAAATGACTTGAATTTTCTGTCTGTTGTGAAGAGAGAAGAGAAACAACAACAAAACATGAACAAGAAATCAGAAGATGATGTACCAGAAGATAATTTGTCACAGCAGAAAATGAGGGAAGTCAAATTGTTAGGTCAAAGTGATGGGAACCTTAGTGAAGGTTTTAACTGAGATCATAAGACTTTTGAAGATGACTTTGCATATCTTTATTCTACCCTTTATTCAACTTAAGCCACTCTAGTAGTTTTGGCTGTTATGATCAGAAGCTATTACAATGAAATTTGGAAAACACAGTTATCTCCAGTGGAGGTAAATTCTTGCTAAAAGTATTTTATCCTTCAGGAACATTTTTTATTATTGTCATTGGGATTTACAATCAAGGAAATAAAAGGTAAAGTTGGTTTAATGCAATATACTGATAATAGGGTTGTAGTGATGAAACAAACAATATGATCATGGGAAATGACATCTTATAGGGAAAAATCCTAATTGAAATGAATGATTCAATAATTATGGGCATAATACACATGATAACTGCATTTCCTTTTGTGATAAAACTCTCTAAAGATACCTTTTAAAGCCAAACTAATAAAACAACACATGATTTCAGAATCATACATTAGCAAAAAAAAAAATCTCTTGGTAAAATTTCTTAAGAATATGATGGATTAAAAAACACATATTTAGTTTTGCATTTTTGTTGTCAAAAAGAACACTTTAGTGAAGTGATTTTCAAAAAAGGTTTAACTACAAAAAAATATAAAGTGACAGGGGAATTTAATTCAAACAAAGTACCACTTCAATTTCATGTGATACTTCCCAACTTTTCAGTGATTTGACCTATTGATCTGGCATTCATCTGCATCAAATTCCAGTGATTTCAGTAATCTGACTTTGTTACTGAACTTGCCCTCTTGGTAAATGTCTAAAATACAGCTCTCCTAATGCAATTCCCTTGATGAACCATTCTCATTGTATCTACTTGGCTATGGTATATTAGGAATCTGCTAAAATGAAATATGAGGGAAAATGCAAACACAGAGAGCCATATAGTGTCAAACATGGGTATTATTGATGTGAATATTGGCTTGACCTTCTTTTGAGTCAATACATTTTTCTTTTTTTTTTTGTTTGACAGTCTAAAATGGTCAATTCAATTGGTGGAGTTAATAGTGTATTAATTGGAAGAGACAATTTTAATACTGTAGGGATGATTATTCTGACTGCTATTTTTAATTCTATTGAAAATTAAGACAGAATTCATTACTTAGTTTTCTGGCACACTGTGAAAGAATGAAATTTAAACAAATTATAGTAGGCAATGTTATGGAAAAGACATTGGGAACAAATAAGTAAATACATTTGAGTTCCTTTCATTGCTATGGTATGACCTGTTACCATGAATAATTGGGCTTATCTGTCCTAGACTTAGAGCAGATGTCTCTTACTTCACTTGCTAGTTGAGGGGGTGGGGGTGGAAGGGGAAAGCAAACCAAAAAGAAAATGACCAGAATTAAGAATTCAATGGGGAATATCAAAACATTACAAGGGCAGATGAGAGATCTTTCAATGTATTTTTTAATGTCTTCTCCAAATATTCAGATCCCTGTCACCTATGTCCTTGAACTCGATCCATCAGTACACTTCTTCCTTTACAGTGCAGGTAGGGAAGAGAATAGCACTGAACAAACAATCCTTAGTGATAAAAGTGAGCCACAGTGTTGACCTCTATTGGCATAACTTGTCTTTCATTTACTTCTAACTAAGCTGTAAATCTTTTGTTCTTAATACACAGATTTGAAATTCATGAGCTTTGCAACATCTTCGCATCAGGACAAATAACCCCCCTGCTGTTGCAATCACTTGCATAATTTATATTTTTCAAAATTGGAATTACATCAATGCCTCCTTTGCAATTACCCTGTAGTGAAGCCTTTCACCTCATTGAAAGGTCTTTAATTTTTCTTGATTCTTAAGCATTTCTACACTTCTAATGGTCTTATTTGAATACCTTGGGATGCTAGAGCAATCTATTCACTTATATAATGGTTTAGAAGTATAACTATGTCTAGATTATGTTCAAAATTAAAGTCAAACTACCTGAAAAATGTTACTTATGTATTGATTTCTGTTTAAAAAATTGACTGACTTTTCAAAACAAATATTATCAATACTTAATAGGAAATTGTTATTTAATTCTAAGTTTGTCATTCTCTTTGTTATAGTTCCATAATTCCTTTGTATGTATTTATGCCCTAAAAGTGATTATATTTAAAGAATTACTTATTTGTGAATGCCTTCCTAATTGGACCATGAGCTCCTTAAAGCATTGGATATATCTTATTTACCTGTTTATTTCCCATGTGTAGTATATTATCTGCAATGTACTGTTTAGTCAATAAATGTTTGTTGGCTAGGAGGAAGAAAATGGCCGCGGTAAGGAAGTCACTGAATTAGCTCGCGCAAACCACGGCAGCGAAAACACAACTCTGCGGGACACGCTGAGCAGCAAAGGGACTCCCACGCGGATTACTTAGAGGTGGGCAGACCCGGCGGGTTCGGGAGTTGGGCGGCGAGGCGAGTGGAGACACGGGCGGCGCCCGG
>NW_017731981.1:1073476-1085011 GCF_001890085.2 Hipposideros armiger
CAGTGGATGGGGGGTGGGGGGTTGTTACTTTGTGAGGGTGAAAAGGGTAACTATTGCATTGTTCTGTACACCTGAAACTAACAATAAATAAAAAAAATAAAAAAAAATGTTTGTTGGCTTATTTAACAAATTTTCGTATACCAAAGCAGATAAATATAATTTATCACATAAAGAAAATAGAAATGAGGATGCTGTTTAAGAATTTAATTAGATCTACCTTAGAAATTTTCACCTGGAAATAACATTCCTGAAATATGAGCATATGACTTCTTGTTAACACTAACATTGATTGACAGCTCATTTGAAACTTACTCTACTTGGGTTAGTTCATAATTTACTTTATCAAGACCATTTTCCATTCTTTGGAGCACTATAGAATGAATCTAAATTATCCTTTACTTGAGAGTCCTTCAAATATTTGAAGACAACCATAATTCCTCCTTTATCTCTGCTTTAGGGTAAACATCCTCAGCTTTTTCCTGTTAAATGAACAATGGTAAAGTTTAGAATATCCAAGGGAATAAATAGATTGCAAGTCCTTCCAGTAATTCATTTCCTCTCTCTCTCTCCCACTCCCCTAATATATAGTATATGGTAATTTAACTTTAGATAATAAGAAATGTATATATAGATAGATAATAAGATATATACATATTTACATATGTATATATCTTAGTATATGACATGTATATAGTAATTCAACTTTTGATAATACTGGATAATCATAGGATAGTGGTTAAACATCATGTGTCATTACGAGGGCAGTATTATCTTTGGGAGTTAAGGATAGGTCATAGACCTGGAAGTGGAATTTGATAAATCTGATCTCATTCCAACTTCAGTACCCTTGTTAGGCTGTCTGTAAATGTAGACTTTCTGGTGCAGACTATGGAAGGATAATTATTTAAATTAATCTGGCCATTATGCCTTCATTAATGTCTTCTAAGTTTATTATAAATTGTTAAATATGCCCAACCTGAATTACTTCTGCCCTGTTTTATTTCTACTACATCTCCCAAACCTTATTTGCCAAGTAAAAAATATCCATTGATTTTCATTGCAAATTCTCAAAAGCCAGAAAACAAGTGAGAGCTAACTATCATAAAATCCCATAGTAAGTGGACATTCCTGGGTCTACACATCTGCACAAAGGGATATGTCTTACACTAGTGGAAAATGAACTGCTGCACTCATTCTGCTGCCCGCTGCATTTTTACCAGGAATAGCGTTGCCAGGCTTGCTATGAAGTCAGAATATGTAAGGTTTCCTACATTAAGCATCTCCGCTAGTGTGACAGCAGCAGCAGGAAGTCTTATGTAAACCAGTCTTTCGCTGTGAGTGGGACTACATGCTTATTATTGATGGCAACCCCCCCAAAAAACAACTGCCAATAGCTGTTGTTCTTGGAGAGAAATTGTGAGAGTGATTTAGATTAGAATGTATTCCCTTTTCGCAGAAAACAATGGAGCAGCTCATTTCTATCAGCTGGTTGGACACAGAGACTGGAAAGGCAGGCGATATGAAATGAGATAAGAATCAGGCTTGTCCTGGTAGATGCCTGAAATGGTTAGGGGGCTGGAGATACAGGTTTTGCCTCTGTAGGTAGTTACTTGCAGAGATGGTGTGGCCAGCGGGCAAGCAGAGAGAAAAATATGTAGCTACAAAAACTGGCTGAACTAAGTATCTAAGCCAAATTCCAGAAATCACTTATAGAATGTAGCCATTCATTCAGATCAGGAATTCCTACAAAAAAGGCAGACAAGATCAACCCTGTCCTACTTGTAAACACTTAAACTTTTGCAATCAAGTTAGTTCTTCATAAAGCAGATATATTGAAAAGGAAATTTTTCAATTTCAATTTTTTGGTTTATGTATCTATTCAACTTCACAGCCTACATGAACTGTGATATGAGAAGCTAAATTAAAGTATTTGGAAATTTTAAGCTAAATTATCTCCTTTTGATTGTTGTTACTTTTGAAAATGATAGGCAAAGAATTTCCAATTCACCTAATGAGATGAAAATAAAAGAAAACAAATTGCTGTGTAGAAATGTTGACAGAAGATTTGGGTACTAAATCTATTTAGAAGCAGTTTCTAATTCTTATTCTGGTACAATAGGTTTTATAACAGTGGTCAAGCCACTTCACTTTCTGGGCCTCAGCTTTCTTATTCTTCAAATGCAAGTTAGTTTTAATTAGCCTCGAAGGGCTGTTTTAGGAGCATAAGTTTATAATCCTATTACATAAGGAGCTACATTTTTAAAAAAGAATTTATAGAGATTTATTTCTACTCACATGTTTAATTTTATATTATCTCAAACAGAAGTTGATAATTTTCCTCAAATCCCTTAGTCAGTTGGGATTACTGATTCCCAGTAACACTTACTAGCAGAAAACGTGACTTGTTAAACCTTAAGAAATCAAGAAAATGTTGAGATTAATCTCCATACTGTGATCAACCAAGCTAAAGCACCTTGGTTTACTACATGGATGTTTCTCCATCAGGCTTTCTTATATTTTCATCTCTAAAGGTACAAATAATCAGTTGAAATATATTACCTACATAAATAAGAAAAATGAGGAACTAGACATAATTAATAATTTTTATTGAACATTTTGTTTTCTGTGCATATTCACACCCATGATGACACTCATTTTTCTCTTTATTGTCCAGCTACTGAAAGATAGACATTTTACAACTCTCTGCCTGAGTTATGTCTTTGTTATTTACAATATAGGAAAGACTATAATTTTCTTGCCATCAAACACTGCTGCTATTTTTCCCCTTAGAGAACAATATTGATGCCCAAACTAAGCAATCCATGTTCTTTATCTAAGTAGTCTGAATAAAGTTTACAACATATCACTTATATAAAATTAAGGTATTCATGAAAATATTTTGCAAGTTGAAGGATGCTTATATTTACTTAATGAATTTTCATTTGAAACTCAGATATCAGTATATTGAAATGTAGAAATCATTCAAATTATCCCTGGGTTGAGCTGGGCTTTATGCAAAAAGTTGCTTTATTTTAAAAAATACAGCAAGAAAAGATTTTAGCAAAGATAGTAACTAAAAGTTTTTTAAAGTAAAAATAAGTATGTTTCAGTAATTAAAATATATATTTGCATATATTCTAGATGCTAATCCTCTATCAGATATGTGTATAACAAATATTTGCCTCCCACCCAATCTGTGTCTTTCTTTTTCATTTTCTTAACAGTGTTTTATAAAACAAAAACTTTTTAATTTTTATTAACTCCAGTTTACCCATTCTAACTTTTTTTTTTTTAAGATTTTTATTGCGAAATTGGGGGAAGGGGAACAGACAAGTTGCTGTCGTTTTGTTCTTCAGTCTAGTTGTGGAGGACGTCACTTCACTGGCCCAAGCTGGCACCATCATTGGGGCTGCTGGCCGCTCACGCTGACTGCTGGCTACACACGGTAGCCCATGGCAACCCACTGCCACAGGGGCTGCAGCCTACGCTGTCGCCAGTGACTCACCGCAGCCCAGCTCCAGTTCGAGCTGCTGTTCATCATCTTAGCTGTGGAGGGCAGTGTCACTGGCCCTCATATGTAGGATCCGAACCGGGGTCCTCTGGCATCCCAAGCCAGTTCTTAACCATCACATCACTCGGCCGGCCCTACCCATTTTAACTTTTATGGTCCATACTTTTTGTGACCTACCTAAATAATCTAAATTAAACATCAAAGGGTGTGAAAAGGCAATACAAGCGGGAAAAATATTTGCAATGTACCTTCCCAATACATGACTCATTCAGAATATATTAAGGACACCTAAAGTCACTAAAAAAAAAAAACAACCCAAGAGGAAAAAAAAGGTAAAAAATATAAACAGACACTTCTTATAAATATGATAGCCAAAGATCCAATACGCACTTGGAGAGATGCTCAACTTCCTCAGGCATCAGGGAGATGTAAATTAAAACTACAAAGGGATGCCACTACATAGTCACCAGAATGTCTGAATTGCAAACAAAATAAAACAAACAAAAAGTTATTCTGCCTAAAAATTATTTTGCATGCTGAACACAATAAAGTTTTTCAGATTGGCTACTTAACCCCTCAAGTGATAAGACAGTAGACATTACCTTGCACTGCTTTCCATGTTGCTCGTAGTATCATATATTTAATGGTTAGAGTAGGGCAAAATAGCAATAAATCAAAGACCATTTGTGTTGGAAAAAAAAAATCACTCCTGGAATTTCACAAAGGTGATGGTCTCTTAAATTGAAGTGATTAAAATAGAGAGATAATTGAATATGCCTTGGGGAATAAAGTGGGTGGTTGTGTTAAATAATCTTTTGAATGCCATTTGAAAGTGAAAAGGCACTAATATTTTTGTGAAGATATGATTTTTGAGGACAGTAAAATAACTTATGAGAATACTGTTTAACATTGGATTCAATAATTACCTTTGAAGATTTCAGTCTATTACAGAACATATCAGTGAAAGGGTAATTCAAATAATAAAAAATGCCTTGGCACTTGTTTGTGTATAAATATTATGAAGTAAATTGGTCCATCAAATTAACACAATACTTGGATTTGTTTATAACTATAGCATAGTGCAATAATTGAATATGGTTAAAATACACGTTCCTTAAGAAAAAATAAATAAATTTGCACTAAAACTCCATTTAGTCAAGGCACGTGTAGTACAATCTATAAACAACCAAAATTGTTGAAAGAATAATGTATTTATTTTAATACTGACTCTTTCTTATCTACCCACATCATCCTTTAGACTGGCTGGAAACCAGAGGGCTCACTGAGTAGAGAAAGTTTTTATGATTACCAAAATGTGGGTTTTACCATCAGTTCTTCCTGTCATTATGTTCAGGGCTCTCTCCTTACTGGGTACTGTAAAATTGAGATGAACATAAAGTTTGTATAAAAATGGAGTCCTCCCCACCAATAACCTTATGATCAATCAAGTGAGGGATGTGGGCAAAGAAGATGTGGCAATATATGTTGATTGCAACTTATTGCCCCTTCCTCTGGATTTGAGGTCTAAATGTCTTTGCCAAGAGATAGTAACTTTTCTCTTGTGATTATTGAGTTGAGAATGCTAATTGAAAGAATTTAAAAATATTGATAATGTGCTATATGCATTTTGTGGTAGTCATGAAGGCGCAGCACTTGGATTTCCCTTCAAGAAAGAATTCATCACCCAGCTGCAAGGAGTGTCGTTACCTACCACTCCAGCTCATAGAAGCTTCAGGCTCATTTAACCCAATGCAAACCATCTCTAATTGGCAATCCTTATTGCTCCCAACTGGACTGGCCCAGAATTGTCAGCATTGAGGCCTTCCTACCCAAGCCTACTTTCTCTGCCTTTTATTTTTCATAGGCATTGCCTCTCCCAGTAAACTTCTTGTACTCTTAACTTCATCCATTATCTGTTTCTGATTAAGATATATGTGTGTGTGTGTGTGTGTGTGTGTGTGTGTGTGCATGTAATCAATCATATAATTTTCTTTAGTCCATTGCATGTGGTGCTGGTTATGTCAAAGGCTTGATTTCCTTATAGCTCTGTATTTTTTGTCTTGTCCACAAGGCTCCAGGCAGCAACTGTATGTATGCATTTTAAACCTCTATGTAGTGATACAATCATCTATCTGTTGAGTTGTGCTAGAGCATATGTACCCCATCTGGTCAGAGAATATCTCTCCTCACTTCATAGCAGAATCACTTGGATTTATTTTAAAATAGACTGAAACCAAAATTCTGCTATAAAGAGTCTTATATAATCGGTTTATTGGAGGAGCCAGGGTTAAGAAGCCATATTATAAACTCAATGTTGAGAAAGTAGACCCCTTGGCCCTTACCTCCAAAGTCCACATCCTGATCCTAGCCTCAGAATTTCACTATCTTTTAACAAAAATAAACATGAGAAGAAAAAACAGAAGTAAGCATTTGCTTCAGTATCTGCCCAGTTATACAGCCCCCAAAAACTCCACATTCTAGAACTGAGGATCAATTTTTTTATATTTCCAAATTGCTAGTTTGTGATGTGTATCAGGAGTTCTAAGTAGTAGGGTAATGAGCTCCTCCACAGAGGGGTCTATGTCATTAACGATGCTGATCAGATTCCAGGAAACATAACCTTTGGCAAAATTGATCTCAATATGAACTTTTCTTGTTATTAAACTAGAAAAACAGTTGTGCTTAATTCTCAATCTTTCCTTTTATTTGGTTTTGTTTTCTTGTTTTTCGTTTATACCTGTGCTTTCATGCATCAGCTCAAGCACTTTTAATTAAGCAAATAATAAATTAAGACACAAGGTATAATTGCCAGCACAAATCAAAAAGAGCTAATCATCAGAATCTCAACTCAAGCCATCGTTTTCTCAGAGCCTGGCTTAGGTTTGCCTACTTACATGTACCCCTCAATATTAGCACATTTCAGACACACGACACCAAAAGGCTTTTGTAGTTTAATTAAAAGGAAGAAATCTACATTTTAATATATAAAAGTTATTCATAATAATGGATAACAACAATAGGATGTTTATTAGCATATCAATAATTAAAATTTATTTGCTACTTACTTTTCCTTTAAATTTATGTGGTATAATTTACATGCTAATTTTATATTAAAAACGAGAGTTGACAAATTGCTGTTAGAACACAAAGATTATAGTAATGATTTTTTTATTATTTCCCTTTTATTAAACAATAATACATTGAAAAGGCATAATTTAAAAGGGAATAAAGGAAGCATGTTCACAAAACATACTGTCACTGCAATTTTTGCATCATTTAGATATAATGAAACATAGCATGAGCACAGATATGAAAAATAAATTTCACAGGAAATAAATATTTGCCTCTAGCTATTCAATTTTGTTTGGGTGGACTAGTATGGTATATAAACAGATACACTATTTCCTGTATCTAGAGATTCTATATGGTTTCCCTACAATTTATTTTTGATTAACAGAAATACCAACTGCAGATTTAATTGGCACGTTATTGAGTCAATATAAGTAATAGTTTTTGTAAAATGCTACAAGTATTTTCTTTCACCTAATGAGTAAAAACCAAAAAATACTGCTGACATATTGGTAGTTAAATTTGTTTGGCTTAAAATACCATCTGCTGTGTAAGCAATGATTTGTACTGCAATGTCTAAGTTTAGGTTCAGGATAAAAGTCACAAACGGTGGACAATATATGAGCTTAATTTAGAATGCAGTCATTCTATTTTTAGCCTAAACTGTTTGTAAAAAATTAATCAGCTGTCCTATTTAAAAATTGGGAGATTTCACATAAAATAATCTAGAATCTGGCTTTTCTTAAAAAAGCAAAATATTTCCAAATAGTACTCCCACATTCACCCAAGGAAACAGAGAGGAGCCAAGCATCCCAAATTATTTTTTTTCCCCAAAAATAATTAAACAAATCATTCTACCTGCTAAAAGAAAGAGTCAGGAAAGGTTTGCAGAGAGACCAATTGTCAGCTTAAGAAAGAATACCTCCTCATAGATATTACCATGGATTCTAAAAAAAGGTTTCACTTCCCTAAAGAAATTTTGTTAGGATGCCTTAAGTCATGTATTTTCTCATGTCTCCTTTCTCTGGCAGCGAGGAAACTCCAAGCCAACAAGAACTCCTGAAATTCTCTCCAAATCTGCAGTTCTCAATATCATTCTAAACCAATAAAAGGAATAACTCTCCTTCTAGGTTGCTTAAAGAAAGCAACACCTTTTTGAATCTCCTCACGCCCTTTTTTTTCTGTTGCGGTTAAGTTTTAATTAAAATGTTACCTCATTGGCCCCTTTACTGTTAAAGAGTGAATACTGAGTGGAAGTTTTCTACTTCTTGGTAAAAAAAAAAAAAAAAGTAATCCAGTATGAAGGATAAAATCTAGGGAACAGAAATAGGATAGGTTATTTATTTATTTATTTGTTTGTTTATATTTTTCAATTACTTGGGAAGGGCTTTTAGAGTCCCAAAGATCGCTGTCTCATTTTTTGAGACCC
This sequence comes from Hipposideros armiger, assembly GCF_001890085.2. NCBI lineage: Eukaryota > Metazoa > Chordata > Mammalia > Chiroptera > Hipposideridae > Hipposideros > Hipposideros armiger. Next base: position 1,081,486 of record NW_017731981.1, read on the forward strand.
ATGGCTCTGAGTGCCACTGATGGCTGCTGCTATCTGGGCTTATTGATTAGGTACTATGTAAAGGCTTACAATGGTTTCTGCTGCTTCGCAAATCTCTCTTAAAATTATAGCTTTCCACCTCCTTTTGCTGCACTGATGAGGTGCCCAATTCAGGGTTATTGTATCCTGTTGTCATTTTAACCAAAGTGAGATCTATACCATTGTCAATAATCCAGATAGCCGTATCAGAGTTCCCTGCCCCTTCGATTTAAAACCCCATGGAAACGTCCTTCTCATTCCCCATTTTATTATCCACATTCACATGAAACACTTCCTATACCCCTTCTTTAGTTTATTTAACATGTTATATATTTTACATACCAATGTTGTTATTGTTTATCTCTCAGTAAAAGATAGGCTCCATAGTAGAAATGCATAATTTCTTTTTCACTGCTACATCCTCAGCACCTAGAACAGAGTTTGCTTAATAGTAAACACCCAATAAATATTTGATACTAGTAAATGTAACTTTATGTTGTATTGTGTTGAAGTAGAATGGGTATAAATTAATGAATGGTAATAAAAAGAACAAAAGAAAAAAAAATTTAAATGCCTGTAGATTTTTACACTAAAAGTATAGCAGAGCTATGATATTAGTTACTGTGGAAAGCAAAATGGCCCCACACAAAGATATCTATGCCCAAATCCCTGGATTATGTTACCTTACAGGGCAAAGGGAAATTAAGGTTGCAGATGTGGTTAAGGTTGCTAATCAGCTGACCTTAAAAAAGGGAGATTAATTGGGATTTTTGTGTGGATCCAATGTAATCACAAGGATCCTTAAAAGTGGAACAGTGAGGCAGAAGACGAGGTCAGAGTGAGGTCAGAGTGCTGTAGGTCCAGGTAAGGACTGGACCTACAGTTGCTAGCTTTGAAGATGGAGGAAGAGGCTACAGCCAAGAAGTACAGGTGGTCACCAAGAGCTGGAAAAAGCAAGGAAACAGATTCTCTCCTGAAACTTCAGAAAGAAATGCAGCCCTGCTGACATCTTGAGTTTAGTTCAGTGAGACTCATGTCAGACTTCTGACATATAGAATTATAAGACAATAAATTTGGATTGTTTAAGCCAAGTTTTATGGTAGTTTTCTACCGCAGTAATGGATAACTCATACAGTTAAACATTTTAATTGTTGACTCTCTACTGATCAGATAAAATATTTATGTATTTTTCATTAAGAAGAAATAGTTGCCCATGTTTTGCTTTTCAAAGGACTGGAGTACTCTTCTGAGTCACTGGATTATGAACCAAAAGATTCAACATGAGTTATTAGCCTTGAATTTGGTGACACAGTGTTCTTTTAAAACAAATACTCAAACAAATTAAGATCTTTAGATGATAAAATTTTGTCATTGAAAACAACCACAATTTGGCTGTAACAGGAAAATATTATATAATTAAAACAAAATTTGAAAGCAACAAAACCCAATAAACATTTCATGTTTATTTTCTTAAATATTCTTTATCAAAATTAATTTAGTAAAGCAGGTACTCTCTATCTATCTCTAACAATTTACTTTGAAGCTGGCAAAGTGTAGCTAATGTCTCATGCTGCTATATTCATTTAAGTTTTCAAACTATTTGAAAGCTTTTGTTAAAATCATTTAGTATTTAATCTTTTCAACTATTAAATGATTATTCACTACAAATTAAGAAGAGATGAACCTTCTTGAATATTCCTTGTTTGAAACTCCATAGGTAAAAATTATAGCAGTTATTCTGTTCTCCAAGTTCTGAATACTTGTTATTTTTCATCAGTTAGAGATAATATGATCTGAAAATTATTTGGTCAACTTCCTTTTCCATTGGGGCATCTAAGAGCTAAGAGCTGCTGTTATATTTTTCTAGAAACACTGACTATAGCTTTTTTCTCTCAGCAACTGTTTCATGGGTACTTCTTTGGGTCATATTTTTACACATATAAAATATGATAAGATATTTTTTAAATTGATAAAGAATATTATACTCTTCAAGGTAAAAGAAACCTTTATGTTTCTATGACTTGTTTTCTGTCTTAATGTCCATTTGTGACTCCATTTTGCAACTTTCCCCATCTTTTGGTTTAATATTAAAATATTCTAAATTCATAGAGGAAATTTTAAAACCAAAACAGTAACAATTAAAAATACATTAAAAAACCCCATTGCATTGAAGCTTCTGATTTGTATATGTAAACCCCGCAAATCTAAACAGTGTCCTCTGCTATGCCTGTAGTATGGCCTTCTCCCTTTAAAAGTAGTTTAGGACTAATTTATGTCTGTATAGACATAGATTTAACTTACAGATCATCTGTCAAGCCCTATGCTGATCCGTAGAGGTGTCTGGAACCATAATATCGACTTTTGGACAAGATAGTGATGAAATATTGGAGCTAATGATTTGTATTGTGCTAAGACCAAAACTCCCATAGAGGTGTGCTGTACTGGCTTGTCTAAATAGTTTACTGTAAATGTATAGCTTAATGTCTAAACCTGGTTTATCTGCTTGCAAAGTGTGGTCTAACTGGTAAGTGCCTTATTGATGACCTCTCAGTAAACTTGGGCTTGGGTTTCCCTAAGACTGAGGCCTTTTGCACTTATCTTGGTGATTTGGGATCTTGGAGATAAAGCTTATCCTGTGTGATTGAGAGAGAGGACTCTGGGATGTATGCCTGGCTGCCTCAGACCTCTGTGATACTTTATTCTCTTGCTGTATTGAGTCCCTTGACTTTATTAAAGACTATGTTTGTATGCTCTGTGGCATCTTTCCAGTCTTTTAATTATGTGACCCTCTGTAGTTGCTGCAATATCTGACTTCATTAAAAGTCTGAGAACTATGACATTAGCAAGATGATTTGGCTTCTCCAAGTACCAAATTTGCCTTTCTTAAACCATTTTCTATTACTCTTGATGTCTATATTAAACACACTTTAAATTATGCCAAGTAAGTATTTATGTAACAGGTATTTTCCCTGATTATAAAAGTGGTAAGGTTAGAAAATGTTGACCTTGTCCATTTTCCCCATTGGTGGGTTCAATGTTCTAAAAGCAGCCAAGATGAAGAAGCACATCAAGGCAACTAAAAATGCTACAACCTAAATCAAGTCACGATAATATTCCAGTACAGAATAATAGAGTAAACACATAATATTCCAGTACAGAATTTAAATTGTCAAAAGCGTTGAAACAACTTGGATTCTGAAACTTTATTTATGTATTCTGTGTAATGGTGCCACTGGTAGAAATAACACACGTGACCATCCCCACAGAGTTCATCTTGCATGATCAGAGCATCCCCTAAAGACACAAAAACTTCTCCATCTGGTCTCAGTCTTTGTTCTCTACCTGGCCACCTCTCACATTCTACTTTCTTTTCCCCTCTTTGTTATACCCACAAGACTTTAGATCTTTATCACCTACCGTATTTGCCGGCGTATAAGACAACTCAGCGTATAAGACGACCCCCTAACATTTCCACCCTAAAGACACAAAAACTTCTCCATCTGGTCTC
>NW_017731981.1:1087467-1092183 GCF_001890085.2 Hipposideros armiger
AATGATATTTACAACTATTCAGATACATATTAGCTATTTTGATACCTTTATTTTTGAAATGCCTATTGAAGTCTTTTGTGCCACCTTCCATCCCCCAACCACCTTTTTAACTGTATTAACTATTTCATTGTTACTGAATTTTAGGAATTCTGTGTATAGAAGTAAGTTCTTTGTCAGATATGTAAATGGTTTGTGGTGTGCTCTTTTTCTTTCTTAATTATGTCCTTTAATAAATAAATATTCTTAATTTTAATGTAGTCTGTCACATTTTCTCCTTTTAGGTAGTCCTTTTTAAGTTCTGTTTAAGAAAACTTTGACTTTTCCCAAGATAATTAATAATTTATAGTTATTTTCTAAAAGTTTTATTTTAGCTATCACATTTAGAACAATAGAGCTGGAATTTCTTTTTTTGTATGGCATGACGTGGAATTTAACATTCATTTCTTTTCTATATGATTATCTAACTGACCTAGTAGAATTTATTGAAAAAGAGTATTATATTCCAGTGCACTGCAATGCTGCATTGTCATAACTGAACATAAGTGTGTGAATTTGTTTCTAGATGCACTATCCTGTTACATTGGTCACTATTCTTCATTCCAAACCATATAGCATAACTTGTCTATTTTTGTAATAAGTCATAATATCTAATAGTGAAAATCTTTGTTTCTTTTTCTTCAATATTAGCTTGGATATTTGTATTTGCATTTCCATTTAAAATTAGCTTGATGATTTCCCATGAAATTACTGAGAGTTTGATTATTCTTATGCTTAATCTATGGATCAATTTGTGAAAAACTGATGCCCTAATACTATTGAGTCTTCAAATCTAAGAACATGGTATATCCCTACATTAATTTTGGTCTACTTTAATTTCCCTCAGTAATTTATAATGTTTTCAGAGTATAAATCTTGTGCATAATTTATTAGAATTATTTTTATGTTTTTGATACTAATTTGAAAGTTACTATTTTAAAATTTTAGTTTCTACTTATTGTTAAGGTATACATAAGTAAAATTGATTTTTCTTTATTGGACTTATATCCATGTATATTATATGTTTAACATTAATTTTAATAGCCACTCCACTTAGGTTCAAAACCCAAAAGATTAATCAGAGTGACTAGTAAAATTAGTATTAAACATATAATAGTCAGTGGATTTATGGTCAATAAACAAAAAATGATTTTATTTATGTATACCTTAATATAAGTAGAAAGTAAAATTTTAATAGTAATATGAAATTTATCTCCTACTTTCTAATCATTATCTTTTTAGTTTCCTGACTTACTGTTATCACTAGTATTTTCATCATAATGTTGAAGGGAAGTGGTTATAATGACCATCATTATGTCATCCCTAATCTTAATGGTAATGTTCTCAATATTTGACCTCTAAGTATGATGTTTGCTATGCGTTTCTTCTAGATTGTCTTACTAAATTGTGGAAGTTTCTTTTTATTGTTGATTGAATGTGTATTGTATTTTTCAAAAGGATTTTTGAATATCTGAGATAATTATTTAATTTTCCCCCTTTTCTTAAAAATAATATGGTGAATCACATTGAATGTCAAATGTTAAACTTCCCTGTTTATCTGCAAAATACCACTCATCATGAGTTATTTTTCTCAAATATTGCTAGGTTTCACTTGTTTATATCCAATTTGCTAACACTATTTTAATGAGAGAAATTTATGTTTTTTTCAAATGTCCTCATTAAGTTTGAAGCTAACAAGATTTGATGCTGGCCTCATAAAATAAGTTTGAGTGGGAGGTTATAAACTTATCCTTTCTTTACTCTGTAAGAATTTCTGTAAAATTTGGTGTATTTATTACATGTAAGTGTTTCCCAAATCATGGATGTTACTGCCACAGCTTGTATTTATCTGTCTTCATGATTTTTCTTTGTTAATTTAAAGTATTGCTTAATAGATATAAAACTAATAGATTTTCTATGTCTTGTGTAAGCTTTGATGATTTGTTTTTCAAAAACTTTGTTGATTACATCTAAATTTTCAAATGTATTGATTGGATGATGATTTTTAGATAAATCACATTTTTAAAATATCTGTAGAGCCTGTATTGTTTTCATTGCTGAAAATTTTTTTTTTGTGCCGCCTCTTATTTTTTTTAAGTCTGATAGCGAATTATCAATTTTACTATAATTTTCCAAGAACCAATTCTTAGGTGGATTTTTTTCCTTCTTGTCCATTTGTTTTATTTTTTCTTGATTTCTGCTATATTTTTATAATTTCCTTCCTTATATTTTCTTTATTTTTAATATATGTTTGGTTTAAAGCTTCTATATACACACACACCGGCGGTGCAAAAAAATGTATACAACTGGACACTTTGGTCAGTGCTGCTCAAGCAGTAGTTTGCCATAATCAGAAGTGTCTGGACGCTGATGGTAACCACTTTGAGCACCTCTTGTAATTGCAGAAGTCAAACATGACTTGTATTCATCTTTTATTGTTNTGGAGGCATATTTTTCAGGGCCAAAAAATCGTCTTATACGCCGGCAAATACGGTATGTGTTTCCAAGTTACATGTAATTGACATGTGTTAAACTGATGACCTCTCATGGTCTCATAATTTTATTGCTTATACACATTCTGTTTATTTTCTATGTAACCAAAATAGCACATAAACATGGTCAAAAGGCTAAAAATTCAAATTAGGTTAATAACTTTATAATGTACAATAATAAAATACTGACTTTTCCTTTCCTACTCTGATTCTTACTACACTGAGGCTATTACTTTCAAATCCTTCTAGCTATTCCTCCTGGTTTTTACTTTTATTCAAAGTGACACATTTATACAAATATTTTTATGAATTTTTTTGGTTTTAGGCAATTTTTACTGACTCTCAAGTGTAAAAGATAAGAAATTAGCTCTCGTATTGCCCTAACTCCCACACTCTCCAATGTGTACATTTTCTGCCATTTTATTCCTAATGTAATTGCAACCTCTAATGTAATTGGAACATAATTTTGCTTAATTAAATATATAGTGCTTACCTTTGACTGCATAAACATTTCACAGCTGAGCTACTAAGGAACTATAATTATCTGTAAGGGAGGATGAGTGAAAGAAAAGAGTGACTAAAGAAACAACAAACTAAGTGTTTTTCAACTAATTTCTCTTTTCCTGGACACACGGATAGGCTACATTTCCCAGCCTCTCTTTCATTTGGCTGAGTTGACATGTCTGGGTTCAAGAAAAAGGAATGCGATAAAAAGTGATATAAACCAGTTTACAGCTTCCCATATGAAATTCTTCATGCTCTTTACCTTTTATACAAGCTTAAGACATATAAGCATAGAAACATAAACAACCAGTTGAAGATGGCTACATCTCAAGAAAGAATGAGATTGTGACTGAGGAGGAGAGCTGAATGCTAATCAGGAACACTGATTTCTAGTCAATAGACTAAATTTCAGTTTCTTGCCTGTTATAAATTTGTTAGGTATCAATTCTGAACACTTGTTATATTCTAAGCACTTTTCTATGCATTCTAAATGTTTTCTACATAATTTACTTAATTCTCTAGCAAATTTATTAGATTATTATCTTCATTTTATTGAAGATTAGTCTGAGAAAGTTAAAAAAAATTGTTCAATTGTATATATCTGGTAGCTGGTGAAGCTAGAATTTTGCTTTATGCATTTGGATCCCAAAGTTCATTTTTAACTATTTAAAGCTATTATAGTTCTTCCTAAAAAAAGATCCTAAGGGCAGGATCTTTGGGTATTCTCGCTGATTTTAAGCTCTTCGTAATATTTGCAGGCAATTCCTCTGTTATTACTTGGCTCAGAATTTCATTTGTCCTGAGAGGTTGGAGGAACTGGACATAGGTAGTGATAGTAAAGATTAATGCAATACTTAACCCATTTTTCCTCCAGAAACTTTATGTTCAGGAAGGAGTTATTTTCTTCTGAAAGTGAATCTAGGGACAACACATTAAAACGTCTTTGTTGGCATTCACAAAGCTGGGAACAGAATTTCAGTGGGAATCAAGCTGTTCTCTCAACACAGCCAAGACCGAAAATTTGAAAAGAGGTCAGGGGTGTCCAAGGTGATATTTTATTGGGTCAGAATTCATATTATGACCCTACACGCTCATAGCTGCACAATCACATTCTTTGTACAACAGTAATAATATTGCCAGAGCTTTACAAAATGCTTTCTCATACATGGTTTCATTTAGTCTATCTAATAAAACTGTAACATAGGCATATTTTGTTATCATTTTAAAGATAAACATTTTATTGATGTTTATTATAAGGTGCACATGCTGAATGTAGAGCTCAGTGGATTGTCACAATATAAAAACGTCCATATAACCATCACTCAGAATAAGAAAAGTAACATTGGCTGCATGATAGACGCCATCTTCATGTTCTTCCTGGTCACTCTCCTTTCCCAAATGTAACTGCTCTCTGACTTTGGACACCACGCATTAGTTTTGTTTGGTTTGAAATTTTATATAGGTGAAATCATGATATTTATACTCTTTTGTGTCAATTTTTCACTCCAAAATTCGCCTATAATGGACATTTAGGTTGTTTCCAGTTTTGTCTATTATTTATAGTGCTTCTGTGAACTACTTCTATGTGTATTTTGTTGAAATTATATATATATTCTTGTTAAGTTTTTATCTTTGGGTAGACTTGCCCAGTCTAGGGTATGCATGCATTCAGACTTAGTAGATT
>NW_017731981.1:1094811-1127543 GCF_001890085.2 Hipposideros armiger
TATATACATATACATAGTTGACTTTTTCTTCTCTAATATATGCTATGTCAAAAATACTTGGACATTATTATTGCTTTTCTAGCTTTCTCAATAAAAGTATTGGTCTGCTACAAGGTACTTTATCACATTTCGAAGTAGAAATCTGTTATTACTGAATTTGATTTTTTTTTAAGAAAAGGCATTTCATGTTCTTAAAGTTTTTATAATATACAGTTACATATTCATGCATGTGTGTGTTTAGGTAATATATTTTCAAAATGATTGAATCTTCTGTAATGCTCTTAAAATATATTGGTATAATGGTTTTAGATTATTTATTATGTCTTAACATATTCTTCATCATATTATGGTGTTCCCATCTTATTAAATACTTTAAAATATTATTTTTATGACTTCCTAGTATTCCATTGTGCAGTGGCATTATTTATACAACAGTTGTCATACTCATGAAATTTAGATTTTTTTCATTTAACTTTTTTCTCTAATACGCATATTTATATATCTTTTAAAAAATAACTCATTGTTTTCTTAAGGTAGTTAAGAAATTGGTATTACCAGGCCAAAATGAGTAGCCTCTTAAAGGCTCTTGATGTCTCAAGAAGATAAAGTATTTTTACTTCCATTCAAAGATGAATAAACTAAGGAGAGTAGGTAATGCTGAATATCAAATCTAGTCTCTTGCAGAGGTGACAAAAAGCATATTTCACTGAGTCACTCCCTATACTTTGATGCCTCATTACTGAGGAAACTTTATGTAATTTTATTATTATAAAAAATAAAAATTCATCCAGTAAAAATATTGTATATTTTGGAGAGAGAGAAAAAGTTTTAAAAAACAACATATTGTGTTGTGATATAAAATTACTGATGTTATTTTTTCAGGAGGTAAAAGAGAGTGAATCTTAAAAAGGAATCAGCTACACTTTCAAATGCATTAATATCTTTCTGACTATGTCAATATTATTTAAAAAAGTTAGACAGTGAACTTGAATTATTTGCAGATGGCAAATCATTTACTAAAAGAGGAAAAAAAGTATGAACCCCGAGGGATATCATGACCCACTAGCAGTAGGACATAGACCTACATTGAATAATAATTTAGAGCTATTACTAAGATAATTAGAAAGCCAATCTGCTGCCAGAAGGGTTAGACCTTAGCTTCTCAATTTATTAAAAAGCAGATCCTGATCTGTGAATGAAAAGAACCCAAAGTTCACTAATATCATAACCCCAACATCTGCCTGCCGTAAAAAGATAATGTTTTAGTATAAATTAATTCCAATTCTTCAGGTAGTACAGATTTTATCAGACAATTACATCATTGGCATTTATTTTCCTCTTGTACTACTTACAACTTAAAATTAAATGTTTCCTGATATTTGTGCAACAGCAGATGCTAGGGAAAAGCTATTTTAAGAAAATTATTTTTCTGTAACTTTTAATTAGAAAGATTTTTATGCACAATATCTCTCTCCAGTTTTCACTGTGCTATGTTTATAAGAGCATAGTGAAATTCTGAACAAAGCCAATGTATTGGATAAAAACAATCTCCACAACACTACTGAGACCTTTTCAAAAGAATTCACATAGTTTACTTTATGAAGACTTCCCAATCTATTTAAAGATAAACAACTATATTTTTTTCTCCATATTTCAATAAAATTTTTCCCCAAATGGATGTCTTTTTCTGCAAGTAAATCTTTTGTAAGAAGCAACCAACAGCTTGCCATTGGCAAATCTAACATGGAGAAAAAGGAGACCTGCAGATGAAAACCCATGATCTCTCCTTCATACCCACTCATCTATCTCTCTTATATACACATTATTGTAGATATAGCAATTTGGATTCCCCAGTTACCTTCCTATTGATGCAGAGATATTAATACCAAGATTGAGCTGAAACATTTGTTCTTTCTTCTTTGGGCAAATATTATTATCTTAAGTGATGTTTGTATAAACACTCTTAATTTCCTTGAAAATGGTTTTGTATGTGTTGCTGTTACTGTTTTGTGACAATACTATTTGCATACAATAGGAGACACTATGAAGGTAGGTAGGAAGATTGTGAGCCAGCAATTAAAACACCTGGTTTAATTTAGGCTCTGGGACTGTGCTCTCTGATCTTGGGCAAGCAGTTAATGTCTTAGAAAATTATTTTCCTCTTTTTACAAATGGGCCAATTGAATAAGTGGATCCCTAATTTTTTCCACCTCTAAAATTCTATAAACCCTTATTAAGAGTTAAAAATATCAAATGCTTTTGAGTACTTTCACATAACTCTGCATTAAACTCCATTCTTCATAAATGTGAGGAAGAAGCTTAAAATGGATACAACAATGCCCAGAATGCTGATGTTCTAAGTAATGGTTATTCAGTTAATATTTCAGTGAAAAATTAGGACATATTTGAAGACTGTAAAATAGTCATCATAACATCCAAAAATGTGAAGAATTGCTGGAGACTAAGTGCAGTTTACCAACCCAAGAACCAGTTTTCATAAAATAAAGTTTTAGATTAAGCTTCCCAAAGCAGTTAGTACAAATAAATTCATGCATTAGACAAAAATAATTTCCTCTTGTGATATAGATACAAGTATGAACTGTTCATAGTTAGGTCTAATTTAGATGACTTAGTGCTAACAATTCAACTACTAGCATGTGAAAATTATTGATTATATGTATTTTGTACAACTGTAATTCATGGTTCAATTATATTTCATAAATAAAATGTATTAAGACTTTTATTCTTGAAATTAACAGCAGTTAACACAACCTGTAGTAGCAATTTCACCCTTCTAAAGAAAATAATCCACATAACTTCAGGATGATAACTGAAATGCAGGTTTGGAAAGCAGTCAAAGCAAAGGTGGGGTATTTAGAGTAGAAGGCCCTAGGACTGCATGTTTTACTTTTTTGTTCCATAACTCTTCCTATCCCATATTATAATATTGATGATTAACATTTACCTTAAAATATTGGTTTATGTATAGTAGAAGAAATAATTCCTCAGTATCTTATCCTTTAACACACTTTTATATGAAAGTAACATATATAGTTACTTGTATTATGAACTTAGCTACCAATTAGAAACCTGATCCTAGTTAAGTCGGACCCTCCTCTTCCACATTCAAGTCTAAAAGATACACTAACTAGAAAAATCTTTAGAGTATTTTTTGTTCAAATAATATTTTCTACTCTTGAATAGAATGACATAGAATGAGACAATGCCTTCAGTACCCACCAGAATCAATAAAAAAATAAAACACGAAAAGCAAAAACAGAATTGACTCAACATTTATTTATTCAGCAGATAATTTGAGATTAGTTATAAAGCATGAAAGAAAACTGAAGAGAACACATTTTATCTCAGTGAATTCATTCCAATTCTGTGCTCAATTCTTACTCTGGTATTTTTCCATGATAACATACTGTGAGTCATGTTTTTCTGTCCCAATAGCTAGTGGCAATATTTCTTGCTGTTAGTAAAGAAAAAAAAAGTGCTTTTGAAATTATCCTTAACCCCACACTCTAAAAAAAAAACACTTTTTGTTGCCTCAAATATTATTTTGTCATTGGGAACTTCACCAGAACTCAGAGATTTGGATCTTGGACAGATATATTTGGTGGGAGAATTAAATTCAGAGTATAAAAGATTTTCACATATAATTCATTTTTAATGTTTATAATATTTATGCATATTTATATAAGCATTTACTTATATTTTGTATGAGTTACTTTTCTAATGTCACATATTTAGAATCTTAAGCAATATTATCCAATCGTGATGACATAAGGAAAGAAACTGCACTTTGCTTATTAAATTAAGCAATGATGATAGTGTATTTCTCTCAAAATATAATGACAAATTGTTGTATTATTTATAACAACATGAAATGCATTGTTAATATGTTTAACTGTGCTCATATATATATATTTTTTTCCATTAAAAAGGTTAACTCCAACAAGAGTAAAAATATTGTCCAAAAGTGATAGTATAAAAAATGAGATGTAGAAGAGAAAATTTTAAATGGATATAAGTGAAAATAAACAATAAAATATGGCATATAATAACTATATAGTCTGGATGATTAAAGTAGACCCTGTACATTTTTTGTTCATTCAGACAATACTAACAGCTGTCGTACATTGAACATTTAATATCACTTTTCAAAATAGATGATAATGTTTGAGAAGAGTATCTAGATTCAAATCCATTTGCAGTCTATTGTATTCACTTCACCAAATGAAATTGACACAAGTAATATAATCTCATTATTAAATATGAGAAAGTGACCCCAAGATCAGTGAATGAAAGCTAATACAAATTATGATTAACACATTATAGATTTAAACATCCAGTGACTTCAGTTTATTTTACATGATCATAAATTGTCATTTGTGTCTATATTCATAGGTTTCCAATTCTACGTAAGAAAAACAATTCTACAGTGCTGCCTATTCTTCTATTTTGTTTTTGTGTTTTGGGCAAAAGGAATGATAATTATACAATGTCATGCTTTTGGAAGAATGAAGATGTTTTTCAATTGTATGAATTCACTAGCAACAAATGCACAAAAAATTGACAAGTTGTTAATTATTTATTATTTCCTTGTCAGTTTATTTTATTTATTTTTTATATCTTAGGCTATTTTTCTTTTTTTTAACAGACTTTTTTAAAATTAGAAGCTGGGAAACTAATTTTCAGTTTGCTTTTGAAAGTACATAACTTTATGAGAAGTTTATCCTTGTTCATTGAATTGCACACCTATGATATGTGCACTTTTTGTACATATGTTTTATTTAAAAGGTTAAGACAAATGTATTTCTGATACTATGATTTATAATAAGAAATATATATTTGGTCTTCATCTATTGTTCCTGGTACAAAGCTCCTAAATACATTGGAATTTCCTAAATGATGAGAATAATAGAGGTATCATTTGTTAAGTTAATTAAGTGATTTTTGGACCTCACCTAAAGTTGGAGGCTGGTTGCTGGGAGACCCAACCATGTGATCAGAGGGTTGGAGCCGTCGGTCTCATTCTCCTGACCTCTGCAGAAGGGAGAGGGTCTAAAAGTTGAATCAATCACCAATGGCCAATGATTTAATCAATCATGCTTATGTAATGAAACCTCCATGAAACCCAAAAAGATGGGGTTTGAAGAGCTTTTGGATTGGTGAACACATGGGGATTCAGGGATAGTAGCATGTCTGGAGAGGGCATAGAAGCTCTGCACCCTTTCCCCATACCTTGTCCAACAAATCCCTCCCTTTTAGCTGTGCCTGAGTTTTATCCTTTTGCAATAAACCCATGAGCTAGTAAGTAAAATGTGTCTCTAACTTCTCTGAGCTATTCTACCAAATTAAAACCCCAAGGTGGGTGTGGATCCCTGGAACCCCCAATCTATAGCTGGTCTGTCAGAAGCACAGGTGATAACTGGGTTTGGGGTTGGCATCTGAAATTGGGGCTGGGCGAAGTCTTGTAGCGCTGAGCCCTTACCCTGTGGGATTTGAAGCTCTCTCCAGGTAGACGAGATTAGATTGTGTTGTAGGACACAGAGATGGTGCCAGAGAATTGCTTATTGGCAAGAAACCCCCACTCCCCCCATTGAAATTGGGGTGCAGGAGTCTCTACACCCTTCACTTTTAATACATTGATATCTAATATACCTGCATATTAAGGTCATCTGTATTTTAATTTTATTTTGGTATAATCTCTTAGGCCATAGCCTGGGGAAATTCTGATTCAGAAGATTTAGAGTGGAGGTTCATTATCAGAAAAGCTTTTACCAGGATCTCTGGGTAATTTTGATCACCTACACATTTTAAACAACTCTGGTATACAGGGATAAAGCAGAGAAAGAAACCTACATATCCACATGCCTGGAGGGTTTAGTGGTGAATATGAATCATTTCTATTACAGTTGATCATTCTGATGATTGTGCCTCTGATTAAATAAAAAGGCATGGCTACAAGATAAACATGAGCAGAAGCATAAATAAACTTTGAGCTATACATATAATAGGATGCACTATTACTTTGATACTGAATGAACTATGCAACAACTAAATGAATCTCACAGATATAGTTTGCAAAAAAAATAAATATAAATGCAGTATAATGCATGTAAATAGAGTTTAGAGGGGGAAATAATACATATTACTTATATATATATTTATATATGTACATATATGTACGTGTGTGTGTATACCTATATAAATTGAAAATGAAGAATGTAGGAATAAAAAAAATCAAACAGGGTGGTATTTTTACCTCTGGTAGAGAGGAAAGAGTCTTAAGATCCAACACTTTTGTTAAGTTTATTTTTTTACTTAGTGATGAAGTGAAAGTTGTTTTTGTTGTTGTTAAAATAGTCTACTATCACTTGTGTTTGAAATATTTCATAAGAAATAAAGTAGGTTATGGAATATCACCTGATTTACTTGTTCACACATATAAAGGGGCATAGAGAAGAGACATCTGCTATATCTTCAGCGAAATAAAATGAGTTTGGGAAGTCAGAAATCTGTTGACTTGTTTTTGAAAGAATTAAGAAAAAAACAGGAAACAAAGGAAATTTCTCTAGGATTTCTATGAATGTCTTGAAATGTTTATCTTCCCTTTTACCTAATAGATGCAATGAGGGAAGTTTAGTCATTTAAAATAGTAAGCCAGGCATGCTAAATGATGATGAAAGTTCTTTGTCTGTGTTCCTTGTTAGTTTCCAATGTCTTAATTTATTTTCTTAAATTAATTCACCATTTCCTTTCTTTAGTGTAAAACCCATGAAGGGTAAAATGCATTTTATTCATAGGCTAGGTGTGTGGGAGAAGAGATTTGAATTTATGTGTACTGTGCCCTCGTGCAAGCCCAACATCCAAAAAGGACAGAAACATATAGGAGTGTTTGCAAATCACTTTCTGAAGTGCAGAGAAGGCAAAATTTTCTTCATTTTCACTTTAGAGGAAACATTGAAAGGAAGACATTTTGATGACATCAGGACATCAAGAGTAATAGATGACAGCTCTGATGGCCATTCCAGAAAAAGAGTTCCAAAATTGTTTTTAAGGGTGGACTAGGCACTGGCATCGGTGCTTAGCTTCCCAAGGGGAGTATTTCAAAGGTGACCACAGCGATATTCAGCAATGAGGTATGTAGCACGTTTTCTAGGATGAGCTCATGAAATTAATTGTCCAACCTTGTATATATATCTTCAAACCATGTAATTTGCCTAGACAGTAAGACTTCAAAATTCAGTGTAAAACCTATACTTGCCTGTATAAAAGTTGTAACTCATTGGCTCACCTCATATCTTGCTTCTCTTTTACAACTATGGACTTTTTCTTTGGTGCCACATTAACACCAATGTTTACTGATGAATGAGCAATGGTCTGGATATTTCCTGTTTCACTCCAGTTTAAAGGAACCTTAAGTGCCTTCAGCAAATTCCTCCTTTTTTCAGCATGTGGTTTTACTTTGAAAGAAACCAACAAAACTGAATGGCAAACCAACCAAATGGGAGGAGACTCCAATAAGGATCTAACATCAAACTATGTGAATAACTCAAACAACTCAACAACAAAAACCAAACAATTAAAAAATGGGTAGAAGTCCCAAACAGACATTTCTCACAAGAAGACACACAAAAGGCCAACAGATATATGAAAAGGTGCTCAATATCACTAGCTACTAGGGAAATGCAAATCAAAACCACAATAAGATACCTTCTCACACCTGTTGGAATGGCTAGTTATCAACAAGACAAGTAATAACAAGTGCTGGAGAGGTTGTAGAGAAAAGAAAGCCTCATACATTGTTGATGGAATTGTAAATTGGTACAGCCACTATGGGAAACAGTATGGAGTGTCCTCAAAAAATTAAGAGTAAAGTTCATATGACCCAGCAATCCCTCTTCTGAGTATCTACCCAAAACGTCTGAATACATTTTTCTATAAAGATGTATGTACCCCTAAATTCATAGCAGCATTATTCACAGTTGCCAACACATGGAAAATACAAAGTGTCCTTCATTAGATGATTGGATGAATATGATGTGGTACATATATACAAAGGAATATTACTCAGCCATAAGAAACGATGCAATACTGCCATTTGCAACAACATGGGTAGATCTTGAGACTGTCATGCTAAGTGAAATAAGTCAGATAGAATTAGTCAAGAGTTGTATGATTTCACTAATATGTGGTACATAAAACTAAAAGCAATAAATGAACAAAAAAGAAGACAAGCAAACACACAAAAAGTCATAGACACAGACAACAATATAGTGGTTACCAGAGGGAAACGGAGATGAGGCAAAGGTAAGAAAGGGCAAAGGGGGTAAAATATATGATGACAGAAGGAGACTTGACTTTGGGTGGTAAACACACAGTGCAATATACAAATGATGTTTTATAGAATTGTACATTTGAATTCTATATAATTTTATTAACCAATGTCACCCCAATAAATTTAATAATAATAATTTAAAAAGCAATAGTAATGACTGATGGTCATCCCATCTCTGATGAGGAATTTTATGTCTGCAAGCTGTGAAAATAAGTTTTGTTAGGACATATTTTAAATGTTGAAAGAATTTTTTTTCCTAGAGATTAGAACTATAAAAGAATTTCATTTTCTTATTTATATTTTATTCTAATTTGATTTTTAACAAACCTTTTGTAATCATAGAAAACCATAAACATATGTTCATTTTTTTTAAATACTAAGTTCTATGGAACATAAAATACGACAATATGTTCTTAATGTGTTTGGAACAATCATGGCAAAATAACGATTTGCTACTAAACTACCAAATTCTTTATATTTGATCTTTGAATGAGTTTCTAATTATTACCACACTACTTGGAATCTACACAAATTAGTTAATACTCTTTTGCAAATATACGACATTTCAATAGAATTTAATCTTATATATGTATTATTTTAAATTTATTAAATTATATTACTCTTATGAAAAAAAGCTGTTATATAAGTGAGTGGTAAGATTTGATTTAAAGAAAGAAGTTTTAAATTTTATCACTTTTTTAATGGCTAAAAAGATAGATTATTTTACTTTTTAATAATATACCCAGGATGCAATTTCCAAGATAAGTTTATTGTACTTTCCCAGAGATAAAGACATTTCACATTAATCTATGTTCTAAGACATCGTAGATGTCTCAAATGCTAGAAACATTCAGTTTAACTGTCAGATTGAAAACTCAGTTGTACCAGAAGACTTTGTAATTTAAATATGAAAATTAATTCATAAATCTTTATATTTATAGTAGCATTTCCAGAGCTTATAAAAAATGGGCCAGCCTACAAAACTATGAATGAGTTTAAAAATACAATCTAATATTTATAACACTGGAGACATACATATGTAAATGGAGAGAAAGACTTCAACCTTTTTTTTTTTTCTGTGCAGAAGCTTTTTAGTTTGATATAGTCTTTTATTGTTAGAGATGTGGTTTTTTACTTGTAGTAAAATAACTTTTACTTGTAGATTGTGTATTTTCATCTCATGGCTTTAATGAAAGAATCATGCTATCAATTTTAGTATCTTTCATTATTCACTTAAAAAACAGCAAGTTCAATATGCAGAGTAGAAGCTACCTAAAAATTTTAATATTACTCATATTCTCCTCTATAACATATTAAGATTTATATTTCAATCATGGTGTTCATCTAAAACATTGTTTATTATATATAACAGCTTTAAAAAGGTGTTAAATAAAAATAATTGAGATGAAAAGGGAATGTAATTTCTTGTAAAAATTCATAGTCAATAAAATCCTTAAAGAAATAAACACACATGATTTTTTGAATGAACTAGATAATACTATACATTTTCATGTTAAAGTACAAAAGTAAATTGTTATAAGTCACAAAATAAATCATGATAAGTTCAACTTGGAATGTAAATTTTAAGTATTCTATTTTTTTCCTCCACTTTATAGCTGAAAATAATGGGAGGACCCAAAAGATTAAACCACTTGACCAAATTCACATAAATTATAAATAACTAATCAGATCCTAGATGTTATGCTTTAAGTTATGTTTCCTTAAACTTAATTTTATTTAACATTTATCCTTTAATGTTTATTTCTTGCTATAATCTGTTTGAAAGACCCAGAATTTTACAGATATCAGTCTTATTTATGTTAAAAATAATGATAACATATTTATTCATTTACTTTGCAAACATTTATTGAATATCTGTTACTTACCAGGTACATACAAGGACTCAAAAGCACATTAGAGAAAAGAGCAGTCAAGTTTCCAGCTCTCACATGATGAATAATAAAATGGTCAATAAACAAAAATAAATTTTATATTATAAATGCTACAAAGAAAATAAAACATGTCAACCTGTTGGAGAGTGACTAGAGTGTGGCTAGCTAGGGTCTCTGTGCCAAGATCTCAAAAATGAGAAAGAACTAACACTGAAAAGATGTACTAAGGGGTTTTAAGCAGAGAGAATAGCAAGTGTAGAAGCTTTAGAGAAAAAAATAAGTTTGGGTGTTTGAGAGACATAGTGAATCATGAATGAACATACAAAAGTGGGATGAGAAGGTTTCAGGATAGTGATCAGGTTCCAGCTTATAGAAAGCCTTTTAGAAGTTGAAGTTTTATTACAAGTGCAAAGGGAAGCCAATGGAAAGTTAAAAGCAGGCAATATATACTCTGATTTCCATTTTGAGAAATTGCTCTGGTTGCTTATAGATAATAGGTTAAAAGAGAGCAAGAGTGCTAACTTTGTGGTTTGCATCAAATGAATTCTGCTAAGAACAATTATAAAAGTTTAACAAAACACCAAACAACTACTCTCGCACTAGTTACTACTTGAAAGCATCAGAAAGCAACTAATGCTCCCAGAATCCCAGGTAAAAGGGGAAAACAGAGATAATCAATATTTCTCCCCCTAGTAGAAATCTGGCAAATAACAGGTATTCCAAAAATGTTGGCAAAGATAATGAATACATATCACTATTTTAATACAAATACACGTAAGAGTGATAGCTGTAAAAATCAGTCTTTCAAACATTATAGCAAAAACAAACATTAAGGAATACATGTATAAATAAAATTAAGTTCAAGGAAACATAACTTTAAGCATAACATCTCAGATCTGATTAGCTCTGTATAATCTTAGAGCATTTGCTGATTCACAGTACATGGGAATAAAGGCCAGGAGGGGAAGGGGGTTGACCATGCACAGAGCAAATTCAACTGATTTATGAATATTAATTTTGTAACCTGGTTCTTCACTGAATTCATTTATCAGTTCTAATAATTTTTTGGTGGAATCTTTGGAGTTCTCTCTATATAGTACTGTGTCATCTAAAAATAATTACAATTTTAATTCTTCCTTCCCAATTTAGAGGCCTTTTATTGCTTTTTCTTGTCTGATTGTTGTGGCTTGGACTTTCACTACTATGTTGACTAAAAGTGGTGAAAGTGGAATCTTTGTCTTTTTCCTTATCTTAAGAAAAACACTTTCCCCCGTTGTCTATGTTAGCTGTGGGTTTGCCATATATGGCTTTATTATGTTGAAGCGTGTTCCCTCCATTCCCACTTTGCAGAGCGATTTTATCATAGTGTATGCTGGATTTAGTCAAATGCTTTTTCTACATCTATTGATATGATCATGTGATTTTTATCTTTCATTTTGTTTACATGGTGTATCACAGATATTGAACCAACCTTGCATCCCAGTAGTAAATCCCACTTGATCATGGTATATTATCTTTGTAATGTTTTGCTGAATTCAGTGTGCTAATATTTGTTGAGGATTTTTACATCTATGTTTCAGGTATATATTGATCTATAATTATTTTTTTTGTAATGTCTTTTTCTAGTTTTGGAATCAATGTAATGCTGGCCTTGTAAAATGAGCTTGGGAGCTATCCCTTCTCTTGAATTTTTTGCAATGTTTTGAGTAAGGCAGGTGTTAATTCTTATTTTAATGTTTGGTAAAATTCACCTGTGAAGCTATCTGGTCCAGGACTTTTGTTTGCTGAGATTTTTTGATTACTAATTCAATTTCATTAGTAGTTATTGGTCTGTTCAGATTTTCTGTTTCTTCTTGATTCAGTCTTGCAAGCTTGCATGTTTCTGGGAGTTTATCTGTTTCTTCCAAAATGTCTAATTTGTTATCACATAATTATTTGTTGTATTTTCTTATAAATCTTTGTATGCATTTGTGGTGTCTCTTTCACTTATGATTTTATTTATTTGGGTCCTCTCTTTTTTTTCTTGATGAGTCTGGTTAAAATTTTATCATTTTTCTTTATCTGTTTAAAACACAGCTCTTAATTTTAATGATTTTTTGCCTCTATATTTTTATTTCTGTGCTGATCTTTATTATTTCTTTTCTTCTACTCACTTTGGCTTCATTGTTATTCTTTATCCAGTTCCCTTAGTTGTAGAGTTAGATTGTTTATTTGAGATTTTTATTGTTTCTTGAGGTAGGCCAGTGTTGCTATGAATTTCCCTCTTAGAACTGATTTCACTGTGTCCCATAGATTTTTGAGTCATTGTGTTTCATTTTCATTTGTCTCAAGGTATCTTTTCATTTCTTCTGTGATCTCATTGTTAACCCATTCATTGTTTCATTGCATGTTATTTAGCCTCCATGTGTTTGTGTGTTTTTCATTTTTTTTCTCGTAATTGATTTCTAGTTTCATACCATTGTTATAGAAGATTTTTTTTATGATTTCAGTCTTATTAAATTTATTGAGACTTGTTTTGTGGGCTAACATGTTGTCTATCCTAGAAAATGTTCCATGTATGCTTGAAAATAATGTATATTCCATTTCTTTGGGTTGAAATGTTCTAAAAATATCAATTAAATTCATCTGGTCTAATGTGTCATTTCAGGCCACTGTTTCCTCATTGAGTTTCTATCTGGATGATCTAAAAGATAATTTATATATTTAAAATGTACGAAAATTATAAAACAGCTGCTTTATAAAATGCTCAAATAAGCTCACATGATAATGAAAACTTTATAGATGAGAAAATTCCTAAGTTGCTTAAACTATCCAGAGAATCCAAAATAAGAAAGACTTCTACATTCTTTTTGTGAAATGTGTATAAAAATAAGTAGCAGGCAGAGAAATTGCAAGTAGAAACAAAAGAAAAATACTACCTCACTAATGAATGCTACAGAAAAGATTTAGGGAAGTAACAGATATAAATGATTCAAAGTCCTGAATCCATAAAACAAAGGTGGACTAATTATAACTCTGAATAGCAAAATATCAAAATGTACATGCACATTTTAGAATAATTATTTGCAATGTATGTCCCAAAGCATAGTATCTTTAATATTAAAATATTTTCCCCAAATTAAGAAAATAAAAACAAACCAGCAAAGGAATGGGAAAACATTAATACAGTGGGTAATAAGCATGTAGAAAGATGTTCAAATTCATTTATAATACTTGATATACAGATGAAATTTGTAATCCTGGGGTATTATTTATCACATATCAGATAATCAAAAATCCAAAAGCTTGACAAAATATTCTCTTTGTAAAGATTTGAAGGAACAGACATTTCATACTTTGCTGGTGAGAATGCAAAATTGTATAAGCTCTATAGAGATGAATTTGGTAATCTGACCAAATTGCCTATGCATTTACCATTATATGCAGAAAGAGTCACTGAGAAAAATTGAACATTAGATGTTATTATGACAGGGAACTGTACAAAGGAAGGAAGAGGCATGTACCTACTTGATCCAATTGACTCATCTTAGTAGGATCAACAGGCATAATAAAATTTCTGATGGGATTCAATAGAAAGTATACAGCCATGTCTCTCAAGGATTTTGCCTATGAAATAGACCCTGAATTTTATGGAGTCCCTTGATTTAACTAGCAGCTTTCAGAAGCTATAGTGGCTACAGGAATAAGTGAAGAACACATGGAGGAAGCATCAGTCAACACAGAGCTGGAAATTTTGGAAGAGAAGTATCCTGGTTTATCTAATGAAACTGGCATTAGCTAAAGGTGGGGAATAGTTGTAGAATAAAAGAGAGGTAAAAGATGTAACAACAACATGTACTGTGTAGAACTTATTTGTATCCTGACTTAAAAAAATCAGAGCAACCATAAAAAACATGTCGTATCTAAGAAATGTTAATATAAACTGGATATTAGGTGATAATTAGAAATTATTATTATTGCTTATGTTAACATATGCATGATGTTTATGTGAAAAAAATACTTATCTGTTATATATGCATATTGAAGTATTTGAGTGAAATAAAAAGAAATTTGTGATTTGCTTTAGAATGCTTCATCAAAATATACTTTAAAAGTTGTAGAAAAGGGAAAGAGATAGATTAGGTAAGCATAAGCATAGCTTGATAATTTTTAAATGTGTGTGATAGGCATAAAGTGGTTCATTATAACAAACTCTGGTCTTGTGTGGTTTTGGAAAATTGCACAACAATTTGAATGCTACACACAAATTGGGGTGGGTTAGAAGCACTGCATTATTTTAAGTGATTTGGATTAGGATGTATTAGAAAAGTGATTTGGATTAGAAATAGATAGACAAAGTGGTGACTATGGGATATGATTTGGAAAATCTAACAAGATAAGGTAATCAATGCAATGAAGACAGTAAGGGAAAGAAAAGAATCAGATGTTTCAGATCTAAAGGAAGATAATATGGAAAATACTTGTATTTAAGTCTGCTTAAGGAATAGGTCTAACCTGGAGATATGAATATGGAATCAATGGTGTGAGGATAGATTGTATACTCTTAGCCTAGATAAAATCATTGGGAGAAAATGTTAAGAAAAAATAAGAGAGAAAACTGAGCCTAAGACATATCAACTTTAGATTTCTCTTGAAACAGAAAGAGTAAGAAGATTTAGAAAGAGTGGCCAAAGACAGTGAATTGTCCCAAGTGACAAAAAGTATATAAAGATGTAAAATGTTACCAACAGGTTTGAAATTGTTAAGAAGTCAAGTTAACACTTGGCCAGAAAAATAAAATTTGTATTTTGACAACGTGGAGATCATTGATGTTCTCCTGAATAACAGTTTCGCTATAGCATGTATGCAAGCTTGATTGATTATATCCACTTGAAAAAGTAACACAGAAAATAAGACATGACAGTAACTTGATAGGCAGAAAAGAGTGTATTTCCCAGTAGGAGCATTGAAGGCATTTCTAAAATGTTTCAACTTCTATATTCTCTCATGATTAAAATATTATTTTTCATAAAATTTCAGTTTCCTGGAATTAGTTTTACTTTGGATCGTGATTCTAAGTGCCCCCAAATTTTTGAATAATGGACAAGAAACCCAATCAGGGAAAGAAAGCCAAGGTCTTTCTAGGCTAGGATGAAGTTTTAACAAATTAGGAGGAAAGGAACTGGGGACTATTTGTCATTTTTACTGAAAGTTACATCTTGTTTTCTAATATTAAGAACAGGTTTAAAAATAAGATAAATTGAAGGAAGTGCCACAAGTGTGATCCTTCTTTTTTATCTTTTTTTTTAATATACAGGGAGAATTCATCCTTATGATTTGTTTTCTTCAGTGTGTCACATTTTCTCTTCACTATTTATTTTATCTTTCAAACTGGCAGGTTGTGATCTAAACTGAGGACTTGCCGTATTTTATTTGGTCATATTTTCAGTGGCTGCTGGTAGTTTATTAAGTCTGGTAATGGAGCGATTTTTTTATTATTTTATTAGCACTCTAGTCTACTGAGAATTTGGGGTGCTGATTTTCTAAAATGTCATCAAATCTAACATAATAGACAATTTTTAATAACATCTGAAGTCAAGTCCACATTTGAACTTCTCTATCTAAAAATGTTGGATATATATTTTCACAATTTTAAAGTAAGTAGCAAACATTACGAACAATTGCTAAGAAAAAGAACTTCCTCTTCCATAACTGTAATACCATTAGCACAACTGAGAAAATGAAAAATAATTCCATAGTAACTAAAATATTCTCTATTTTCAAATTTTCTCAGATGTCCCAAAGTGCAAGAATATATTTCATAGTTTTTTACTTTTTGGCCTAGTCTAATAAAGGCTTCTGTATTCAATTCAGTTCCTAAAATCTTCAGTTTCTTTTAATCTTGTACAATCCCTTCATCATTACAGAAGGGTTTTTCTCCTCCATTTTTTTCTTTTAAACATTTTATATACTCAGGAAATTTTATAAATACTTCTACAGTGAATTCATATAAGGATCTAAACAAGGTATTGTACATATATTATAGCTTGTATCTCTCAGAACTCTTAATTTGCAGTCCTCTATCACTTTTGTTTTTATTTTATTTTATTTTATTTTATTTTACTTTTTATTCCATTGATTTCTGAAAAACCCAAGTCATTTTCACTGTAGAAAACTGAATGTTATGGATTTAGCTGATTGCTAGTAGGGTTAACCTACTTCCTTTACTCCTCTATTCCTCATGTTTCCTATAGACTGGTAGTTAAAGCCAAGGCTATGTGCAGGCTCTTTTTTCAGTGAAAGTAAAATTGATTATTGGGGTCAGGTAAATACTAATCTTTTTTTATTACTTGCTTTGCAAATATTTTTTTCAAGGCTTTATAAAATTAATTTAATCAAATTTCAGGCAAAATACATTGTTATTTATTTTATAAGTACAAAAAGTTAACGTTCTCTTTTCTTTTACTCACCTGCAGTTCTACTCAGACAATCTTAAGGGACATTTGTGTATTCTTCCAGAAATTGTCTATGCCTCTATTAATATATACTAAAAATAAAGTATGATTGTTATATTTTGCAACTTGCATTTGTCAGTTATTTATTTATAAAGTGAGATCTATTTCACTTTATAAATAACTATGTAAAACATTGTCTCAATGTACTATGATTTAACCAATCATTTTTCTGAAGGACAGAAATGGGTTGTTTCCTTTTGATATTGGTTTTAGTTACTTTTCTATTATAAACAACACTTTAATAAATGTATATATATATATATATGTGAATATATAAATACATATATCTATTTGGATATCTATATCTATGTGTCTATCTCAATAAGCACATATTTGAATACTAAATTTCTAGGATCAGAATTTCTGGAACAAAATGTTTATATATAGTTTATATATTTTTAACTTTTATAGGTGTGAAATATCACAATTTATACTCCTACCAAGAAGATGAAAGTGGCTCTTTTTAAAAAATATATTAATCCTACTGACCTGCAAATTTAAATATAATAATTGGAGTCAACGTAAAACCTGGTAGATTTCTCTTTACTTGGTATCTGGAACTAAAATGTCCCCTTTGGGCCAAGTAAGTCCATAAAGTCTGAAATATTTCAAGGAGTTGAGGGACACTCTACAGAGTCCCAGATTACTGTTACTTTGTGCTGTTGAGCCTTGGAGGTAATTAAAATAAATATAACAATAAAATAAACAATTATATTTGATTTTATTTGCATTTAATGTAACAAGGATATGAGAGTGGATTAGTTATTTGAAGTCTCTTTGTTGTAGTCATTTAGCTATTATAATATCATAAATAAGGTAGGTATTTATTTATATTATGTAATAGAGAGGGAGTAACAGAATGGCAGGCGAATGAGGAATGACGGAGAAGCTCTGTCATAGTTGTCACAGGCTCTCAAGGTTGTTTCAGTTGCCAGCCAGAAGGGAGGCAGAGAAAATACAGGGCACACATCTTTAAGTAGATGGCCTATAAGTGATATATATATATATATTTCTGTTAAGAGACTGTGACCATATCTGCCCACAAGGGAGGGTGTAAAGTGTGGCTGAGAGGCCATGTTTTCATTTGACACTTAGGATATTCTATTTTCAACAGGAAGAAGGGGAAAAAGAGACTAGGGGATAGTCCATTGTCTCTGTAACTGGGATAAATAGGGAAAGAGGAAAAGAAGAATTGCATTACAAAAAAAGATTATATATTTCATTGACAGAAAACTCATCTTCTGGTATTCCGCACTTATAATGAATTGAACTTATTTGCTTTACCCTTTGATAGTGAATATGGGGATTTATAATTCTTGAAAATGAAAGACAAAGATGTATGTTACCGTGTCCGAGATTGTTAAAATTTTATAAATAAAATATATGTTTTGTTGAATTTCAAAATTAGATCATGACCACTTACTTTGATCTAAGATTTGCTACCACAAAGCTCCACACTGCTAGAAGTAAATCAAATCTGGAAAGATTAATACTTTCTCAATTGTCCTGTATTTGGTCCCTTATAACAAAGCAAAACAACTTAGCCAGAACTGCTTGTGCTCTATCTCCACCTTAGTACCTTTGCATCTATAATCAGTGGCAGTCTGGCTAATACTTAATAAACAAGTGTGAAATATGGCCTATCTACAATACAGTTTCCTGCTTTTTACTCCTTTCACATCTCTACATCTTTCACTAGTACTTCCCTTTCTGTTCAAATATCCTTCATTGTCATTTCATTTTAATTAGCATTTATCTCCCAGAGATGGGAAAATTGTTTTTCATTTAATTCATCTCTTGAAATTTAGGCTCGTTTGTCATCCTATAATATCCATATTTTTATGTTTAACTTTGTGGACTAATCAGTTCCTCTGACTCTTAGTGAAGATCTTTTCTTTAAATTCATCTGTCTTATAATGCCATGAATCCCTGTCTATATAAAACTATAAAGATGAGAATATTTATATCTATACACACATATTTAATGTAATATAGAAAATGACTTGCTTCTATAAGCCTTTATGTCATTACTTGAGTGCTATTTTGAAGTTCTTATAAAAGACTTAGAAAAATCAGATTTCCTCCTAAAAATTAAATTACAAATTCAAGACATAATGGACTAGAGCTTAGGTAATTGAATTCATTTGAAAGGAACACACTAGCTCACAGGCGCTTGTGGCTTGAGTGTGTCCTAAATGAATGCATTAGAAAATCTGAAGAAAGTGTGTGTCTACTTAAAGATTGGTTCATAATCTAAGAATGGAAAGAATGAAGAGAGTATTATAAAGCAAATATTGCCAATGCCCAAATAAACCCTGCCCAGAAAGAGGGAGGCATTAGCAAATAAACTTTGAATATTTCCAGTCCCATTAGCAAAACTATCATAAATATGAGATACCAGCATCTGACAAGTCTTGTAACATTAAAATTCAATTTACTTCTCGGTTGTCCTGATTTCATATATACCCCAAACTTTCAGATGTTTATTGACTTCCTGACTATCTTGATATGACAGGTATTAGCATTAGCATATCCATGATATTTATACTTCTCACTGACAATTAACATATTGATATTCTGATGTTTTTTTATACAACATGAGCCAGTCTTTTAGGTCCTGGCCACTTTGCACCTAACAAGAATAATTCCCTGAACATTCAAGGTAAAGAATAGATCTGAAATGTGACAAACCGTTGAGGTTCACACTGGTTCTGCCCAGCTCCAATAATGCTTTTCAATGCTTCATAAATTACAGAGCTCATCATAATCACCTGGGGAACTTTAAGAAAATACTTTAAGAGAAAGGGATTAAGGTACCTCACCCCATATCTACTAAATCAGAATATTATTTAGTAAAATCCAAGAATCTCTAATATATAAAATCACCCTGAGTCATTCTGATGTAATTAATCTAACAATAGGTCAGTGACACGTGTTTGTAAAACCACTGTGACGATTCTACTGTGATGCAATTGTCATTCTTCTTTCTCAAGAAATTTCTGCTATTCATGGCAAACTCTATATACATGTGCTTCATATTTGTAATAAATGTATATACAAAAATATAGATATATGTAAGATATTTTGACTTAAGTATATATGTATGCATGTTAGACAGTTATTGCTTATGTAACAATCGGTACTCATCTCCAGACTCTGTACATAGTCAATTCCCTCAGTGATTTTAAATGGAGATTGACTAGCAAAACATTATACTATTCAAACTATTTTTCAAAAGTATTTCAAACAACCGTATTTACTGCATTATTCTGTCAACAACGATATTATGTTGTGGAAAATCAGCTCTTTTGGGATCCTTCTTTTGCCTTGAAATTTGTTAACTCTTTTCTGCTCTGGAAATTGAAACATATTTAGTAAAAGCTATAAATACAGCATTCTCTTTAATAATTACAGGAATACATAAATCCTACTGGTTTACTTAATTCTACATAATATTGAACCAAAAATTATCTAAGATGGATATATGTTTATCAATACATTTACTTATCATTCATTCATTCATTCAATCATTCATTCATTTATAAGAACAGTAAGAAAATGTATTCAAAATGATGGATGTGAAGAAATCTCAATGATGGGAAAATAAAGGTAGAGAAATTCATGGATCCAGTGATATGTCAAATGAAAGTCATGGGATCCTGAATATATCACTATTTGGTAAGAAATTTATCAGTCAATATTAAATGGGAAACATTGACTGATTTAGTAGATATTCATTGAGACAGTGTTCTAGGTGCTAGCAACATACCAGTGAACAAGAACTTACATGTGAAGAGGAGACTACAGTCTGTTTGTAAAGAATCAAAAAGAAAAATCAAACTTCAGGATGGCCTCAGCTACCACAGTCTACATGATGATCTAAAAACTTAGGATAAGTTTGTCAAGGCTGGACCTTCTTGAAGTATAACTTTATTCTGACCTAAGTATAGTCTTAGACAAAGTAACAGTCAATGAGTAGGTCTCAAAATAATATTTCGTTAGTCAGAATCTATACAAGACGAACATAATGATGCAATGTCTCCATTACCCATACTTTCCCTTCCCACACACTTGTCTTCATGTCTTCATACAATCTACCACTTTTTTCTTCTCAGATGTATTCAACTAGCAGAAGATATATTTCAACAAATAGCATATGCAACATTTCTGTTAAAAATTGAAAGAGGACAAGAAACACATTAAACTTTATAATTAAAAATTAAGAAGATAAATATGTTAAATATTTTTCTAATGGTAATCATTAAAACAGCTGAAACCAAAAGCTATTAACAATGGCTGCCTGCCTGAAAAATTAAGATTTATTTGAGAATGTGCTCTATCATTTTTCTAACCTTCTATATCATTTGAAAAGAAAATACATGCACAACTTCTAGAATATTAAAAAATAACTGAAATAAGTTTTGAATTTCTAGATCTTAAGCACTAAGAACACTTATTGGGAAACAAAACACAGCACAACACAATTTTGCCAATATTTTAATGTTTAAAGTCATCATCATCATCATTAATGCTACAATAAAGGAGAAAATGATGAAGGCTTCTAACATTTGAGCCCTTACTTTGAGCCATGCACTGTGAAAAGTACTTATTGGCATTACTGACATAATTTTATTTAATCTTTCCCTCACCCAAATATGGAATTAATACTCCTATTGTAGAGATGAATAAACTTGAAGAATATGTTTTTTAAAACAAGGTATTTATTCCTTTTTTACAGTTACAGTTGACATTTAATATTATTTAGGAATATCTTTTAAAGTAGTTAATAGACCATATGAAAAAAATCAAAGACACCATACGAGACCTGGCAATTAAATTCATGAACTTTTGCAACAATGTTGCTAAACTTTTTTGATATCATAGGGATTATTCAGTATGAATTTGTACCAACTGAACAAACAGTTCACCAAGTTTACTATTTAGAAGTGCTGAAAAGGCTGCGTGAAAAAGTTAGGCAAAAATGACCTGAACTTTTCACCAACAATTCATGGCTCTTGCATCATGACAATGTACCAGCTCACATGGCACTGTCCGTGAGGGAGTTTTTAGCCAGTAAACAAATAACTGTATTGGAATACCCTCCTGACTAACCTGATCTGGCCCCATATGACTTCTTTCTCTACCCAAAGATAAAAGAAATATTGAAAGGAAGACATTTTGATGGCATTCAGGACATCAAGGGTAATATGACAACAGTTCTGATGGCCATTCCAGAAAAAAGAGTTCCAAAATTGCTTTGAAGGGTGGACTAGGTGCTGGCATCTGTACATAGCTTCCCAAGGGGAGTACTTTGAAGATGACCATAGAGACATTCAGCAGTGGGGTATGTAGCACTTTTTCTAGGATGAGTCTGTGAATCTAATAGTTAAACCTCATATGTAACTACCAGTATGTAACTCACAATTTCCAACAGAAAAAAAAATCTATTTTTTTTTCGGGGAAAGAAAACTGATGTTTAATCTTGTGGGAACTTATAGCAGAGAGAAATTCCACTTTGTACATCATTGTAGAAAGGACAGCCTTATACTGGCACCCTTCCAGTAAACAGAATGAGTTTCCCAGACCAGTTTCTTATTTTTTAAGAGGAAAATCTTTTTGTAAAAATGAGTACAAACAAAACAGAAATATATAGCAAATAGACATTTCTTCCTTGTTCCTCCCTCCTCTTCTCTCTTCCCAAGATATCCACCCTTTAAAGGTGATTACTTTCTCCACTCCACTTACTTAGGAGAGTGGGATTCTAGCTGTGCCTTTCTATTATTTAAACAACTTGATATTTTTCCAACCTGTACAGTAACAGTAATTCTGTGAGTCTCATCTAAGCACAGAGCTCTCTAAGATAGTCTACCTTAATATAAAGATAACTTGTTAAATTATGGCTAAAATGACTTAATTTCATATTCCTTGTACAGTCTTCTATAAATATTTCACCTGTCAAATATTAATAGAACACACATTAGTCGCAGCACAATGTGGTCAAGTCACTAGGTTCAATTTACTTTTGCATTGCTTTACTTGAAATATTCATGGATATATTAAGGCAGCATTTCAATAAAAATAATATTGGCAAGAATTGGTAAGTGCAAAGAAAGAGCAGTGGATAAGTGCTCAAAGAATTTAAAAGAGAAACTTCTAGTTGATGGGGTCAGGGATTAATGGAGAAGATGATGAAATAAAAACTGAGTGGCATTCACTGGGAGGATTTTAGCATGCAGAGGATAGTCTTAGAAAGGGAAGAGACTTTACTGCTGAGAAAAAAAAAAAGAAAACATGAAAAGAAGATGAGATGAAGGAAGGAAATCAAAAGAGGAAAAGAAAGATGGGTGGGGATGATAAAGAATTGCTAATAAGACCTTTAAACACTTCTAACACTCTTGCAGTGTTTTAAAATTATTTTTAGTGGAGGTCTAAGGAGTTTTATTTTTGGAAGTGTCTCCGAAACCTGAGCAGGGACAGGTATGGCCAAATACACAGGACTCCCTGAGCCACCATTTGGGCTTCAACCAGAGAAGATCATTTTACTTCTCTCTCTCTCTCTCTCTCTCTCTCTCTCCTCTCTCTCTCCTTTCTTTCGAGGATGTGTGAGTGGGAGTTCCGGTTTAACATGATAGAAATTCTATTTCAACTCAAGGGAGAACAAAAGGATAATTTGTTAGTTAAGAAACTATACACCGATGCTTACTTCAAGAAGAAGAAGCTGCGGAAGCCGCGACACCAGGAGGGGGAGATCTTCGACACAGAGAAAGAGAAATACGAGATTACAGAGCAGCGGAAAATTGATCAGAAAGCCGTGGACTCGCAAATTCTGCCCAAAATCAAAGCTGTTCCTCAGCTCCAGGGCTACCTCCGCTCTGTGTTTGCCCTCACAAATGGGATTTATCCTCACAAACTGATGTTTTAAATTTGTTACGAGGCACCTAATTAAATGGCTGGTCTATTAAAAAAAAAAGAAACTATAAGAAAAGCAGGATTGCAGCTGGGCTTTAGGGAATTAAACCAAGGATTAGAATATTTCTAGATCATACCTAGTGTTTCTGCTTCATGTGACTACTTGTGATATGCGACACATGATTGCTTCATGTTTTTCAAGATAGTTCTCATTGGATAGACATGGTTGACTGCAACTCACAACTTGCATCTCATGTCACCACTGTTAGATGACTACATTTCCTACCAAGGTGCTGTTTGAAAAACCCAGAAAAATTCTTTCTTTCTGTGTCACATATCTGCCCTTGGCCCAATTAAATTGGACCAGAGGAGAGTAGCATATAAAAGAAGGTATCTCATCTATTTCTATTCTCATCCTCACTCTATCCACTCTATGCTAAATTCCTCTCTGTTCCCTAAACTTGTCAGGTATGCTCTTCTTGTCTTAGGGCTGGCTTTAGTTTTGCTCTCTGCCTATAGTATTGCACACTCTATGAAGTGGGAGAGTAATACAGTTCAAGATTTGCGGTGTTCCATGGGTTTCAGTCACATGTCTGAAAGCTAGACTGAGATCAAGTTGGAACAATCATGATGGTTACAACTTACTAAAAAATAGTAATAGCTTGTATTATCCTCTAGCTTAGCATTCTTCTGATTGCTAAATTGGCAGCACACTTATTAGGGGGCTTTGGTCTATTAGAGGTCTGCATTTGATCCTGTCACTAATATGTAATATGTAGTACGCTATTCAGTTGATGCATTAGCTCTGTGATCTTTTTTTTTTTCATGCAATAAATGTGTGCCTGATATGTAACAGGCACTGTTCTAGGTGCTAGGGATTCAGAGGTGAATAAGACTGGGTGAGGGAAGGACAAAGAATATCTAATAAATAAATAGACACATAAGAAATAGTGATAAGAACTATGAAAATAGAGTGATGAGATGGCAAGTGACTGGTAGCACTTTCAGATTATCCTGTTAGGAATGACCTATGAGGTTTTGAGGACCGAGGGAACAGAAGGAGCTACTCTCTGGCAATGAGGAAAGGACATTCCAGACAAAGGAGCAGTTAGTGCAAAGGTCCTAAAGAGGAGTAAGTATTCATTCATTCATGGATCCATTCCACAAATACTTTACGAGTCTTACCATGAGGTAGGCACTGTTTTAGGCATTAGGACTCAACAGTGAACAGCAAACACAAAGATCTCTGCCCTCAAGGCACCTATATTCCAGAGATGGAGGTGGACAATAAAAAAATAAGCATAATAAATAACATTACATTTCATGTTAGAAATTAATAACTGCTATAAAAATAGTGCATAATTAGGATGAATTGAAGTGCAAGTGGCAGGGTGTGTGTAGAGGGCCAAAAGGCAGGTTATTAGATAGGATTATTAGACAGTATTAGATAAGCGTGAAGGCAGACCTCACTGAGAAGATTTTTTGAACAAAGACTTATAAATGGTAAGGATATAGAGTATCTCATAGACTCTATGGGAAAACTTGGGAAGAGAGCCCTTCTCAGAACAGAGGTGGGAAGCAAGCAATACCAGACATCAGAAACAGTCCAGCATGAGAACAGTTTGGGTAGGGAGGCAACTGACAGCAATGCCCCTGACCTATAGTTAGATTCTCAATACTGTTCCTGTGAATGCTTGCTCAACTCTCCCTGTGTTTTCCCATCACTCCTACTAAACCTGAAATTCCAGGGAGGAGAACAATTTTCTCAGAGGGTAGTTCTCAGGCCTTTTCCCTACCTCAGACAGGGTAAGACAAACAACTCAGTTCTTTGGCTTTCATAGTACAACCTGGAGCTTGCTTTCTACCATCTCATAAAACAAAACATTTCCCTAAAATGAATGATCTTCAGACTTCGGATGGCAGATAAAATGACATATATCAGCTAAAATTTGTTATAATCATTGTTTTTCAACTTTTTAAATACAGTAATAGGAAGCGTAAAAAGGCACAATCAAACTGAAACTGAGTTAAAATGTGACTTATGTGTGAA
This sequence comes from Hipposideros armiger, assembly GCF_001890085.2. Classification (NCBI taxonomy): domain Eukaryota; kingdom Metazoa; phylum Chordata; class Mammalia; order Chiroptera; family Hipposideridae; genus Hipposideros; species Hipposideros armiger. Next base: position 1,120,507 of record NW_017731981.1, read on the forward strand.
TTATAGTACTAAATCAGGTTTAAAATTTATCTTAATTTTGCAATATTTTAACTCTTCATTTTGATATTCAATAACAGTTAAATTATGTTATATTTTAGGAAATTTTATGTTACTTATTTAACACTATTTCTGTTTTCATAAAACATTATAAAAGATTTTCCAAATTAAAAAAAACAAACACACAACTGTCTGATTTTCAATTTTCATCTTTAAAAAGTCCCCTCTGAAATATCTAACCTCCAGAAGCATAACACAAAGAAAATAAATCACAAAACAGATTGTTATTTTCCTTGTGTTACACTATCAAGCTTCTCTTGGTCTGGAGAGATTCGTTAGCTTCCCAACGTCTATGCTGTTTTGCTTTCCACTGGAGACTCTCAGATTACAGAAATCAGAGCTCATCGCCAGCCCTTTTCTGATAACTTCCTGAAGAATATCTGAAAGCCCATTAACATGCAGTGCACTGAGCTGCTTCAGGGTTTGCAACTGTATTGGAGAAACACAGAACAACTTATACAATTCCTCTGGGGTGTGTATAAATCTCTTCAACTCCTTATGTGTACGCTGTATTAATAACCAAAACCATGCGGGATGGAGCATTTGTATAAGGAAGACAATGTAAGCTTTTCTTTTCTAAATATTTTCCCCATCATCACAGATTCCAAAACTCCATTCTACAATAAATACATAAACTTTTTACTTGATAATTCACAAATTTGTCTGCTTTTCCTTTTTTTTCCTTAGAGATTTGTTTTATGAATTATTTAACAATTCATAATATTTTGACCCATGCCCTCCTTTCTTCAGTGCTGTTTGTCAATGCACATCTTCTACAATATTTGTTGTGTGTCTTTGTGTACAATATACCAAGAGTCAGGTGTTTTTCTGCCTCTCAGATGCCCCAGGGCAATACCAGATGGCCTTGGACATGGACCTCAGCATTTCTTGCTCCTTTTGTTAGGCTGCTTCTCCTATTTTCCAATTTTGGACTCTAAGAAATGTCTTCACGGGACTGTTAAGCATATTCAAATAGCTATTATAATTATGATTGAATCAAGCATTGGAAGTTTATTAGTATCTTGTATTATGGATATGAATATTTATGTTCCAAATTGTTGTATTTATGCATAAGCTTATGTTTGTATTTTAGCTGAGAAAATGACTAAAAAGAGGGAACAGGCATGCACAAATAAGAATATCAGAACAAAGAGAGTGCTGACAGTGACTGTGATTAGAGCACTTTTCTTTGAGGCATGTGAATTAACTATTGAATACTTTCTTCATTGCTTCTAGAAAAGTATTCATCTGGTATTGGTTTGAGGAATGTTAGTGGGTGAAGGTGAGAGAATGTTTAATGCTCTCTGCTTCTCCTGTCTAAGTTTCTCTATTTTTCTTTTTTCTTTTTTAATTAAATTTATTGAGTGACAATGGTTATTAAAGTTACATAGGTTTCATATGTACAATTCTGTAATAGATCATCTATATATGGATTAATAGAGAATATCAGTCCTTAAAATATTAATTTTCCCTCAGAGATGTTAACACCATGGCCTATAAGAAATTGGAAATCAAACACTTCTTCAAATAGATTATTTATTATTAATGTGATAGTGTAGAATCTCTTCAAGATATTCAAATTGGTTTCAATTAAAAATAAATTTTTGTATGTGATTTGAATTGAGTTGATTAGTGTTTTTGCAGTTATGGTGTTGTGTGAACATTGTGATATCATTTAAAGTTGTTTTCAATTTGAGGAAGAAGGATCATTAACTTGGAATTATTCTCACTTGAGAAAACTCAGAATGTTCAAAACACTTGTTGAATAACAAATATGAGAATGGCTCTCCCAAATTTAAATCACAACACTCACCTTTAGCTTATTAGTTATGTAGTAAAAAGTTTGGCAGGATGCTCAAACCAAATAAGATTTATCTTGAAATTGGGAAGGAATTGGATATAAAGACAGTTTGGGGTCAGAGAAAGGATTTAGGTGGCATAATTGTGCAGGTAATGGGTAGTGGTTATTATTTCTTTGTTTCTGTGATTTTGCCAGGACTTCACTAATCTCTTGTAAAATGTCTTCATTGAGTTTTCTAAAACATGCATCATATTATAGGAACTCATGAATTTCATCATTTTTGGTAATAATTTACTTTTGAATGTCCATTTTCCCAATTTTGCTTTTCTTTTTTCTTTTCTTATACTATCTGTAAATCAATTCCATGAGAATTACTTTTGTATTATTCACCTTTCCACTAGGTGAGTTCTCTGATGAGCATTTTTTTAGGCTGGTGTGGAGCAAAGACCAGAATAATTTATAAGTCATCAGGATTATTCCTTATTATACAACAGTAAGTGTGAGTGAGCCATTTTAGCCTTCATGGCTAAGTCGTACAGAGTGGCTTCATGTAGAGTGCCCTGGGGAGCTTTATAAAAACAATGCCTTCTCCATATTTCAAAACAATTGCATCGGAATCATTGGTTTGGGACCCTAGCATAGATATTTTTAAAACTTTCCCAGGTAATTCTGAAGCACAGTGAAGACAGAATCATGATTTCAGTTTTCGTTTCCCACCAACTGAGGTTGTCAGATAAAGGGCTGTTCAAACTGCTGTCTTCTCTCCTATTGCCTGGACAGATCACTGGCTCAAAATATAGCTCAGTTTTGCTTCTCCTTCTGTTTGGAAATAAAGCGAGTACAGTAAAGCTCTTGGGGCCAAACCAATTCCTTTGTATAATGTGTTTGTGAGTTTCAAAAAAATATGTTAATTTTACCAAAGATGTTTTTTTAAGAGAAAATTTTGTACTTGTTACTGATTTTGGAAGGTTTCTAAGAGGATCAAAAGAAAACGCTTTGCAAGACTATGATAAATCCGGACATCGTTATGAATATTTTATGGGTAAATTAAATCACTCCCTTTTTAATTAATAAACTTTATTTTTTAGAAAAATTTTAGGGTCACTGAAAAATTGAGTGAAAACTACAGAGAGTATGCATATATCCACTGTCCCCACACTCAGAAAACCTTCCCTGCTATCAACATCCTACACCAGAGTGGTACATTGGTTGCAATCAGTGAAACTATATTTTGTTAAATCTCTTTTTAGGGGGGAAAATGGGCTGCTTTTCAGCATTTATCTTTATATGATGTTATTTCCTCTAGCCTGGAAAGAAAAAAAAATCTAAGCAAAACATTTTGGAAGGAGCAATATTTAGAAGTTGGACTAATGGTGTATTAGGTGCATTTTTTTCTGTCTCAAGGCCTGCTAGTGCTTTTGTGTGAGGTCACAAATGCTGTCACTATTTCCATAGTTGCAACTAAGCCAATGAGAAAGAATATTGAACACTTCAAGAACTTTTATAAACTAATCCTTAAATGCCAGCCCTGAAGGAATTGATCAGTCCAGATAACATTTTCCCAGGGTTGTTATTTTTCCTTATCCCACTGAAAGTTCAATTTATTTAATGGCAGCCATCTCTGGGGTCCTGAGAAGTCTAATTTTCCATTGATAGAGAGTCTCTTCTGTAAAGTTGGAATGAGGAAGGAGCCCTGGGTTTATGTTAGAGGTTAGTATACACCATTACTATTTCCATGTTTGTGAGCAAGATGGAGCTGTTATTACCAGTCTCAATTTGATTATATAGTCTGTTAAGAAAGTATATATACTATGTAAAGAAACACAAGTTTTAAAACTTTAATCAACCTTCTTTAATGCTGTTATTGGATCATTTAGTTATAGTTTATAGTTTCAGATCAACATAGGCTGTTAATATAAATGGCTTACTGCTGGAATTTAAATAATAAGGTGATATTTCCAATCACTGTTGGAAACAGAAATACTGAAGTCATGTTCTGACTTTGTCATACACTTAATAAAAGAAAGCATAAAAATTACAAAAAAATATTTAAAATTCTGATTGTATTTAATAGAATTTTGGAAATAGGGTGTTTAGTTTCAATATTAATGTTTTTAAAATTGGAACTGTATTTTAACTTAATATTTGAAAACATGTTGTCATAACATGCCAAGTTAATCAAATACTATAGCTATAATTCACTGTACCACAACCCTATTACAACATTGTATAGTATAATATAGATGAGGTATGTTTCATGCTTTTAGAAATACCTTCTACTTGGAATACATGCAGAAAAATTATGGTAAATACACAGCAGTTTTTTTTTAAATAGTTTTCAACTCTGTTTCTAAATTTTTTTATTAATATTTATTGGGGTGATAATGGTTAGTAAAATTACATAGGTTTCAAGTGTACAATTCTGTTATGCATCATCTATATATTACATTGTGTGTTAACCACCTAGAGTCAGTTCTTCCATCACCATATATTTGGCCCTGTTTACCCTCATCTACGACCGCCCCCCCGCTTACCTCCTGTTAACCACTAAACTATTGAAACTATTGTTTATGTCTATGAGTTTTTGTTTCTTTATTTGTTTGTCTTGTTCCTTTGTTGCTTTCAGTTTTAAATCCCACATATCAATGAAATCATGTGCTGCTTGACCTTTTCTGTGTGACTTATTTCACTTAGCATAATAATCTCAATATCTATCCACTTTGTCGCAAATGGCACAGTAAATTTTTAGGTGGTGTTAGCCATACACACACTCCCAGACTACCATAAACGATTAATTGAAACAGTTTTGACAATTTTTAATATATGAATTCTGAAATATTAAAATCTATATGTTTTTAATTAACATTTCATTATAGTGTCTAATTGCCAACTAAAAATGGATATTCAGAAGCATAAAAGGTTAAGAAAATATTTATGACTAGCAAAAAGAAAACTGAACACTGCATTATCTCTCCACCCCAACTGCACATTGCAATACTAATACAAGGGTGGGTGTCTTCAGAGGCCAATTAATAAAGAAATCTCTGGGGACTGTGCTTTTGCACTACTTTGTTCCGTCCCCACCCATGCCTAATGTGGACCTAGGGTTGACATCCTTAGCTTTAGAGAAACACATCATACTCTTTCATCAGTACTTTCACTGGAATAGAAGGAATTTCCTTGCTGATATTTTTTTGTCCTTGTTAAAAAAATGGAATTGACTTCAGCTGCAAATAAGCTCATTTTAGAGACGGCCCCTCCTCTTAGTAGTCACAGAATTTAAGTTGTCAGTTTTCTGTGATTTCCATTCTTGATCTTTAAATGAAGAGATTTTTTCTAGATGAAATATTAAATCTTTCAGCTCTGAGTTTCTAGGTTTTTAAGCAATTAAAGAAAGAAGCTACTCTGTAACTTTGCAGTCTTGAACTGATTAACTTGTGTAATCAATTGCCTCATCAATAAACTAACTTATTTGTGGTGACATTATTAAACAATTCTATGTAATAAACTTGCTAATATATTTTTGTTATGTTAAAATAGAAATAGAAGACTAAAGTAGAAAAGGTTATTATCTAGAAAATTCAGTTCAAAGTTATTTATTTTCCAAAGAAAATATGCCAGAAATAAAATATTTATTTCCTTTAAAATATCTGTAATCTCTTTAAAATACTGAGTATTCTCAATTTACCACATGTGTGAAACTTGACTAAAAAGAGTAGAGTATCTAGGGAGAAATTTCACTATACAAATTTGCTGCTTGTGTAATGAAATATGGTGTATCAAAATTTAAAAAATCAATTTTGATCTGCCATTAATATAAAAATATCTGTGTCAAAGACCTCCAAGAAACCTTCAAAAATGTATTCACAAAATCATTCATTTAATAAATAGCTGTGTTGGCATTCTGCTGGGCACAGAGGATGGAGAAAGGAAAATAATGTAATAATGTAGTACCACTTCTCAAGAAATGTAGGACATAGAAATTGAATATTTATATGACTCCAACTGAGATATTAACAGTATGTTTTAGGACTACAGTGGGTATAATACTAACTGCCTATGTGAGTAAGTGAAAATAGAAGAGAAATAATTCATCAAGGGCAAAAGAAGAAACAGACATTGTGGATGGAGTGAGTAGAAGAAAGTAATGGTATAATAAATGGAGATTTCAACAGACCTGAACAGGCCTGATAGGTTTAGAGAATTCAGTTTGCAGGGTCACTTAGTACCTGTATGAAAAAAGATACTTCTAGACAAGAAGATGAAGTGGTAATGTGACTATACTCACATGTTAATTATAATTTAAGATTATATGCTTGACATTTTTAGAAGATAAAATGGCGACATAAAAATCAACATTGCACTTTAAATATATATTACTGAAAAGATCAATTTCATTGTTGATTATCCCTCTTTCAAAGTTTCTCTCCTAAGACATTGATAGAAATAAATTGTTTGGCTTTCTCAACTATCTAAAATTGCTTTTTTTTTTCAGAAATAGAGACAAAGAATCCAGTTTTAGCTTTTCTTTTTGTCTCTTTAACAACTAAATAGAGTATTTGAGTGGCAGAAGCAACCAATGTTCTCACTTCTTTTTTTTTTTTTTTTTACAGCATGTATTAGTTTTGCCTATTTTAGGACATATAAGTGAAATCATCCAATATCTGTACTTTTGTATTTGGTTTGTTTTGCTCAGAATAATGTTCCTGAGACCCATCCATGTTGTTGCATGGCATTTGTTCCCTTGCATTGTTGCATAGCACTCCATGAATGCGTGTGTGTGAATATGCCAGCATGTTTTTGTTTTTTCATCTGTTTTCCTATTGATGAGCGCCTAGGACAACTAGTATCCGTATTTGAATTATTATCAGTAAGCCTACTGTAAACATTTGTGTACATATATTTTGTTTTCAAATTATCTAATTTATTTGGGAAAATATCTAAAAGTGGAATTGTTGGATCATAAGGTAAGATTATGTTTAGTTTTATAAGAAACGACAAACATTTGCCAAATGGGTGTATCATTTTAGATTCCTACCAATCACGCAAGAGAGACCTGGTTGCCCCTTGTTCATGAGAAAATCTGTTGTACATTTTGATGAGTTTCCACACATGGATGTACTTATGGAACATAAACCTTATGTTAATTCACACTTTTATGACCTTTTATCTCCTGGCC
>NW_017731981.1:1128098-1138586 GCF_001890085.2 Hipposideros armiger
GGCCGGCCCACAATCTCTATCTTCTAATGTTGTTTGTTATAAAATCCCCTTGAAAAGGTGCTGTGAAACAAACACAGTCAGGACCTCTGCTCAGACGGCATGCAGAAACGCACACAATTTTAGTTTGATTTAATTGTCCTTAGGGTACTTACGATATTTGAAATTTTCTTTGCTTATTTCCTAATCAGGAGTGTACATTGCCACTACTCATCCCCAAAAGACAGTTTAAGATTCATGAGAACAGAAATAATCTACAAAATTCTATGTAATAGCTCTGGAGCCTATAACATGTGGCAAGTATGCACTTAATACATATTTGATGAATGAATGAGTGAACCAGATACCACTGCCCTGATTAGGACACATTTTAACATACGGTTCTGTGATGACTTTTCAGCTTTCACAGAATTTGTAGGTGGTTTCTCTTTTTGGTTTTTATTTTTAAACTGTTGTATGAAAACTGAGAGTATTTTATTCGTTTTTTTAAGGTTCAGGAATACACATACTATGTATTGTACTTTCCTCATACTAACAGAGGATGTGTTGTTGTAACATATACATTATTGTTAAAATAGGCAAATAATTGCTTTTCCAGATACATATAATGAAAACATTTAACATTGCGATGGGCTTCCCCGTGTGCAATGCTGATTTTCAGGCACTCATAGATGAAATTCAGCACTGAATTCTGTATCCCATTGCCTTCTCTAACCAGCAGCAGTATCTGAATTAAGTCACCCTGATTGTGTTAGACACCGAAAACTCTAAATGTGGGAACATCACCTTTCAAAATGAGTGGGAAAATGTTTAGAAAATAAAAAAAAACAGAACAAAATGTAAAGTTGATTTGCAATTTAAATTAAAAACTTGTTATCTAGGTTGATATTATTTTTCCTGGACAGACGATAAAGACCTAATCTTACCAAGAGCCCTGTCTTTTTTTCTGCCCAACTGTTCCTTGTAACTTAACACTGAAACACTACACATCGCAGTATTAGGTCATCTAATGCACATTTTCGTTGTGAAAGAAATACACTCTTCTCTTGGGAGATAGTCTTCCAATCAAAATTGTCAGTGCAAACAATGCAACATGTGAGAAACTCTTTATCTCATTCTTTTTCAGAAAAAATAACTAACTTGTATCGAGCATATACAGTGTGCAGAAAATATGCTATTTTCTTTCATTTAACCCTGTCCGATAGGTATTACCTTCATTACTATTTGTACTATTATTACTACTACTGCTACTATCAGTAATATATAAAATGAGGCAGCGAAAGCTTAAATAAGTTATTAACTTAATCAAGGGAAGAAAACTAGATGTGGAAAAGCCGGGGTTATGTTTTCAGTACATAATCTATATCAGGATTAGGAGACTGAGACGGGAAAGTGTGAATTTTACTGTGTTAGCTGTGGCTCACGAACTGAGTTAAAATTCAGCACAAAGTTTTATATCTCACTCAAGACAGATGTCTATAATGGATCAGCTGGAAGATTTACTCCAGGTAGTCCTCGGCCTGGAACCTACATTAGAGGGGATGTGACCACGTTAAATATTGCAGGAAGAAAATGAATACAGTGAAAGCTCTAAAGCTTTCACATATTACTTTCATTCCATTTCATTAGCCCTAGGAAATCATGTGGTTACTCATAATTTCCAGGAAATTGGGAAGTGCAATCTACAGAGAGGAAAAACAACAACAATATTTTTAACAGATCTAATGATCACCTTATTTCCTGACCTTCTCCAAAAGAATAATAAACATTTTTCTTCACTAAAGATTATAAACAGTTTATGTTACCTAAAAGTTATAAAACATTTTGATCTTTGAGTTTTACCTTAGATATAAACTCATGATATTCTGTAGACAGTCTACACAGTTTTGAAAAAATCAGTTTTTCTAATATTCTTTGGTATTTTCCTGATGTAGCTTATAACAAAAGCTCTAGAATAATTTTTTTAATGGCTATATCCTTAGTATTTTGAGTAGTCACTGGAATGTTTTAGCCACCCCAAATAAGTATTAATTGAATAGTTTGAGTAATTCTAGTGAGTAGAATGCTTTTAGAGGATAATTGAATACTTCCTGTTTTAGTCACAAAGAAATAGACTGAGTCTCATTACAATATTATTTGACCTAGGAAACTGGGAAAATGCTGCAAACAGAAAAAATAATAAAAATGGAAAATAAGTTAATTTTTTCATAAGGATTTGTGTAGATTTACTATGGCAGGATGGAATAGGGAATATAGGAATGACTAACATTCATTTTAAAGATGACCTCATAGTTAGTACTTACTTGAAAACAAATCTAAGGTCTTTGAATTGATTATCCACAGCAACAGTCTTTGTCACAGCAAAGACATGGTTCAAACTGTATGAGGTCTGACAATTAAATTCACGAACTCATCCTAGACAACGTGCTACATACTTAATATTTTAAACTATTCTTATTTAGCACAAAAGAACAAACTAATTCATACATCTCACACATTTAATATTCTTGGAATCACCAGTTGAGGGCTGAATAGCATGCGTACTCACTCTCAGACGATTGGAATCTTTAAGATGGGGTCCTGGCTGTGGAGTATGGCATACTTCTGGTATTTTAGATTCTGTCAGTTGACAGAAAGACTAGTTTTATGGCAGAGTTTGTTTCTTTTTAAAATGAAACTGCAGTGCTCAAACTGAAACCTGAAGTGTGAAACTAAAGCATGATATATTCCTTATAAAAGGTCAGTTTTCCTATGTCATAACCCACAGTTAAATCTTTAGATTTATTCCCTTTAAGTAAATTGTTCATGAGCATCAAAAGATGTGTTTAATGTTCAAGATTCTCACTTACTGAATTGCAAAGTGAGTTCTCTAAATGATTTATTATTTTATTTTTCATGTGTGTCAGCCATCATATTTCAACATCTATGATGTCTCCATTCATTTTTGTAATATAATTGCATATCTAATAAACATGATAAGACTGTATCTCAGCAAAATCATTAAAATTCACAGCCTGCAGAAAAGAATAATACAATCAAAGACTAGACCTTATGCCTTGAACAAACCATCCAGATAAAACCTAGGCTATTTTATTCAAGATAGTAAATAACCCAATGCCTTCATTAACCTTTATTCTTTTTTATTAGCAGTTTTGGCACCATGGCTCTGAGCCGAGCCCAGCAGGCTACCCATGAAGTGACATTTTAGAGATTGGCAAAGGAATGCACTTTGTGTCAGAGTACACTATCTCGGGTTTTTGTCCTTCACAGCAGGAGAAAGCCTCTCCAGATCCCTTTGTCCTTTTCAAAAGAGGCCAGAGTGCTTGAGCACATAAACACCTGAATATGAGAATTTTTCCTGCCAATATGTGAAATTACTCACCTTTTCATTTAAGATAGACGATCTGGTGTTTGAGGTGGTTGAAAAGAATCTCAAACCAACTTCAGACAAAGCAAGAACTTAGAAGAAACAATTATTTGAGACTTCCTTAAAGGATGCATTTTATTTTATGAAGATACATTAGGTATTTAAGTAGAACATTTTCTGGTTTGTCATTTGCTTTAATAATGTAAATGGTTATTTACAGAAAGTAGTTTAAGCAAGATGTGGTAGTCAAAAATCAAATAAATAGAATATTTGGAAGCGACAAGGATGTGTCCATAGAAGCACGCCTGGATCTCAATTAAAAAAAAAAAAAAGGAAGAAAAGTTTACTTGTATAACAAAACATCATATAAGTTAATTAAAAAGAATCCATTTAAGATAACAATACACAAGTTTTAGAAAAGCATAGATCAAAGCAATATACATTGAATGCTTTAGCACTGCTGCCTAGGTTAAGAGTGTAGAATGGGAATATGGAACACAGAAAACTGATAGATAGATAGGTAGATAGATAGGTAGATATACAGATAGATAAATGATAGATAGATGATAGATAGACAGGAAGACAAAACAAGAGAAGGACCTGTGTGTACCAGAGATGGTTATATGCCATAACAAAAAAAATTATAATTAACTCAGACATCTTCCTGTGAAGTTAAAAAATAACAAACAACAAACAAACAAAAAAACATTCCATTGTGAATTGACTCTGAAAAATATTTGAAGCTCACTTTCTTTCATCCTCTGAAAAGTGATGTATTAATAAAGCCAACACTCTCAGGAATAATTGGGACAGAGTAAAAAGGGAAACAAGAGAAAAGAATAATCATGCTTATTTAGTAGCTAATGCATACTATTCACTATGTATTTTGAATATATATATACACATTTTTCATATATTTTGATGGCCTTTTCTGTACCAGGATTTGCCTGGGGAATAACACAGAGACATAAAGTCCAGGTCTTCCTGGAATTTATTTCCCTGGGGAGACCAACATCACACAAACAAATAAATCTATAGCATCAGGTAGTAGTAAGTGCTATGAAGAAGAAAGTAAACAGAAAAGTGGTAAGTCATAACAAGGAAACTATCTTTATACAGAGATAAAAGAGGAACCCTTTGAGAAGGTGGCATTTGAGCAGAGTGCTGAGAGACAAGAGTCCTAAGGTCATGTAATAATTAATGCAACAATTAATGGAATCTCATTTCCAGTAGTAATATCATATCATCATATCATATCATATCATATCATATCATATCATATCATATCATATCACATCATGAAAGCCATGTCATATTATAAAAGCCATGTAGGGTAAGTTTTATGACCGTAAGCTCAGGTATACAAATAACTTTTTTTTTTTCTCTAATTCAACATTGCCTCTATTTTTAGCTGACATTTGAAATGATGGCAGCAAACAACTTAATAAATTCTAGGATAACTGTGATTTCTGATTTAAAGTAAGTGAATTCAGTATTGTAGTCACTTTAACACTCTTTCCTTCTCCATAGGATTTAAATAGCAATGGTGGTGGAGGTGGAGGAGGGGGTCATGTAGCATCATGATTCCAAGTGAGTTAAATAAGAACATATGGTCCATAGCTATTTCATGTAGGCATCCACTAACCCGTATAAACTTATCTGGGCCATTGCACTGTCATCCTTCCACAATGGCCCCCTCTGTTCTGTCTTCCTCCCTGGTCTCGGGCCACATGGTGCTGGTGGCTTCTGCTGCTATGACCTCTTGTCAAAGACAGAATTTCCTGTCTTTTTCTTACTTGGTTGTATTTTATTACTTCTTAAGCACAGGAAATGTTAGCCCATGGTTCTCAACCTTCGTAATGCTGTGACCCCTTAATACAGTTCCTCATGTTGTGGTGACCCCCAACCATAAAATTATTTTCGTTGCTACTCTAGAACTGTAATTTTGCTACAGTTATGAATCGTAATGTAAATATCTTTTTGTTTTCCGATGGTCTTAGGCGACCCCTGTGAAAGAGTCATTTGACCCCCAAAGGGGTCATGACCCACAGGTTGAGGACCGTTGTGTTAGACTGTGAGTCAGGGCTAGTTCAGGCCTTTGGCACCTCAATGTACCTCTCCTCTATGTTCTTCTACTGTTGAGGTGAAGAGAATTCCTTCAAGTTGTTTTTTTTTTTTCCTCAGAATTCCCAGTGGGAAAGAAGCAGTGTCCCCTTTAATCTTGTATCTGAATATTTTGGGGGGGGGATTCTATCATCATTCCCTCCCTACTGAAGTAAAAAGGGAGGGCAGGATATACCTCTTAGCCTATATCCAACTAATGTGTAACAATTTTTCTTCCACTTCAAGTTTCCTGCCCCAGTTTGGCAAATCTTTAATTATAAGGGCAGAGGGAGAGCTACCTCACTAAATAATCTTTCTGCTTTGTTTTCTTATTAGGTTCAACTTGGAAGCAGATGAGTTACATCTTACTTTTTTAATGACAATGTCCCCTTGAGGACAGCGCCCCTTAGGGCTGAGGAGAAAAACTTGTGAAACAACTGAAGCAATTCAATGAAGCTTGGAAAGAGGATAAGCAAGGAAATATTTTACAGATTTTGCAAAGTGAAGATTAAAGTATGTCAAAACCTCTGGTCACAAATGTACAAAATTCCAGAGAAAATACATGAAATATTTCACAGTGAACGTCTGTTTTTGCAAAAAGACATTTCTATGATGCTAGGAAGAAAGTGGGACCACGTTAGAGGCTACACATCCATACAGGAAGATGCAAAAAGCTAATGAGGGCAGGAGACTGGTGGCCAAGTCTGAAGTCAACACAGGAAAGAGTCAGTTTAGCAACCACTCCACCTAAAGCTGGGACTGAGAAAAGTGTGAGCTGGCCCAAACCCACTAAGCCCACAGCAAGGTAATACTGTTTTTCTGAGTCTTGGCTCAGCTGGGGATTGAAATGCAATAAGTTAAAATGCCCCTGTGTCCTTGCATATGAGTTATACTATTATGTGCATTCTCTAAATATCTGTACCCACAGGCGTAAAGGTATTTGCATTTGTAATTTCCTTCTGTATCTGGCTAAGCAAATGTAAACCCTCTGATAAAGCATTCTCAAAACCCAAAGGAAGGTATGAGATGAAAGAAAATATGATGAGTAAAATGTAAATATGGGTAAACTTAATCAAATGTTGACTATTTAGGAAAAGTAATAATAATATATAAATTGCAGAGATTTTTTTAAACGATGCAATTAAAAAGCAGGGTAATAATAGCATGTAAGAGGGGAGATAATAAAGCATTTTAGAATCCTTAAGTTGTTTAGAAAGATGACAAAGAACTTGATTACATTTAATCCTTACGTTAGGCATGCATGTTAAAATTTCAAGGCTAACCACACACACACATAGGATTATTTTTCTAATAATTTTTAAAAATGATTTTACAAAAGAATTTAAAAAGAGAATAGAGGAAAAAATGATTTTATAAAATATGGAGTATGGGAAAAAAATGAAACAGGAAAATCTTAAATAGGCAGTGAGAGTAAGGTGATAGAAGTAAATGCAAATATATCAATATATATTTAGACACTGAGTTAAAAAAATCCAACTACTGTACTTGCTTTTTAGTAGGATACTCCTAAAATATAAAAACATGTAAAAGTAAAGAGTGAAAGATTGGGAAAAGAAATTCAAGTGACGCTAACCACAAGAAACCTGGTGTAGGGATATTTGCTCAGGGATTTTTATTGTTATTATTTTGCATTGCTTTCAGGTATAACCACAACATTGCTGAGGCTTTTTTTTTTATCCTCATAGGGGTGGCTGACTGTAAGAATAGTGGCAGGCTTAAAGGACTTGACACCATTGCACACCAGTGAGGGCAGCGGGTGGCAGGACACAATAGGGGCTGTTTTTAAGGTATTGTAAAATACCTTTGGGGGAATTCTCAGGTATTCTTGTTTCAAAACGGGGTATTAGAGTATTATGATATGCATGCAATTTAGGGACAAATTATGTCACATTGTATATAAATAACATTTTTTCACATGTACCAGTAGGCAGATGAGATCTGAGAAAATATGAGTTATGCCTTATTACTTTTGGTTAACACTTTTCTAGAGATCCTGAATGTTGCTGTTGGGCAGTCACTGAGCTATCAAATACAGGTTATCTCTGCAAAATGAGTCAACCTGGCTAATGCTAAATATTATGTAAATACCTAAACTTAAATCTTTTATGAACTCAAACTATGAGGGAGGTTACAGAGCTCTCATAAATGTAAAACTAATTATAGTTAAACTAGTAGTATAAACTATAGTATAAAATAATAGTATCAATTTCAATTTATTGGGCATATATTAGTTGCAAAATTAGTTGCAAAAACTAGTTGGGGTGTTTTCTTTTTTCTTTATTTTTAAACGCATTCTTATTTAATCTTTAAAAGTAATCAATATAGTGATTATGTTATCATTATTTTTTGGCTAAAAGAGCTAAAATTCAATGAAATTATGTAAGTTTATAAGGTAACATAGGAGAACTTAATGCCACACTTCACTAAAAATTCATAATCTGCTTCCCTGATTTATTTTTTCTTCTTAGCACTTATATCACTAACAAATCCTCATATTTATTATAGTTTTTATTTTTTTTAATTGTTTGTCTCCCCAATTAGAAAGATGCTCCATGAGGATACGTTTCTGATTGTTTGATCACTTCTCTTTTCCCAGCACCTAGAACGGTTCCTGGAACAGTACGCAACAACAAATTTCTTTTTTTAAATGAGTAAAAGAATAAATGAGTAATCTGCAATTAAGAATTTAGTTTTATTTAATGCCTTTGATTCTAAGATCTTTATTAGAGACAGATGAGATGGTGTATGTGGGGTATTCCACCTGCCTATAAAGCCGTTGTTCAGAGAAGGGATTTTTCTTTCTTAATCATAAGAGGACAAATCATAATATTATATAAAGTGTTGAAGGGATTTAGAAGATTGAAAATAAATTGTCAAAAGGAAACCAGGAAAAAAATTTACCAGTTAAGAAGGAAATAATAAAGTAAAAATGAGTGTGAATTAATGATACCATTTACAAAATGTAGACATTAAGGAGAAAAATGAACACACAGATTTGCATATTTACTCAATGAGTATAATCACATATTTTAAGTTGTAAGACCTTCAGTATCATTTTGGACACAAATCAAAGCCATCAGCTATGTCTTATATAAAAATAAAACGATTTACTTTGATAAAAATCACATGTGTTCCAATTCCATGTTTATTATAATTGATAGGCAATACTATATGTCTACCTCACCTCACCTCTTGTTCATGGTATAATTTTTAAACAGGTATAAATAATGTTCAGTTCTTCTGAACAGTAAGAGCAGTAATCTTGCCTCTAGCATTAATTAATTGGTGGCTTATAAAGTTGAGAGGCACATTTCATTTATGTAAATATTCTGTTTCAATTACTCTGGGTTATAGATGAATTGTGAATAACTTGGTTAGAATAAGAAATCAAGAAACACTTCAATTAGTACAGTCAGGTCTACCTATGTAAGGGTAAAACAATCTGAAAGGAATTTCATGTTGTGTACTCACTTTGAATTCATAATTTACTTTTGAAAATGTTATTGCTATTGTGTTATTATTCATAAAAATTACTAATTTTATTATAAAGTCTTAAAAATGCAACTGAATCCAGTATTTTGTGTGTATGTATTTTGCCTAATCCATTATTAATTTCTTCTCTTTTCCTTCGGCCAACATATAAACTTGTGGTATCAAGTATGGGTTTCTATCAAACAACCAATATTAAAGACAATAGCTAATTTATTAAGCACTTATTATGACTTGGGATTTTTGTTTTCTAAGCACTTTGTATGTATTAACTTATTTAATGTCAAACACGATGGTATGAAGTATTTACTACTATGAAGATGCTCATGTAGCAGATGAGAAAACAGGCTAGGAGAAGTTAAGGTCACATAACCAGTGATCAGTGGATTTGGGATTTCAACACAGGTAGCCTGGCTCTAGAACACAAGTCACTAAATACTATAATAACATTAATTATCATGAGAATTACAAAATCACACCTACCACTTATGTGATAAACATGGTGCTAGATGTTTTATACAGATTATCATCTCTTCATTAAATTACTAGGCCTCTTTACTTAAAGCCAATTGGCTAAAAATATGCACATGTATTTCTGTATTTTATTATTTCCACTAATAACATATCAACCTCTACAGCGATATTGCACTTAATGCTTACAACAACTTTATAGTAAGATTTGAAGTCAGGTAATATAAGTTCCCCCACATTTCACTTTTCGTTTCAAATTTGTTTTGGCTATTCTAGATTGTTTGCATTCCACATAAATTAAAAAATCAGCTGTTTAATTTTTTAAATAAAAATAGATTGTTTGCTTTCTTATTATTTAATTTTAAGGGTTTTTGTATGTTTTGGATAACAGTCCTTTACCAGTTAGGTTCTTTGCAAATAATTTCTTCCATTCTGTTGTTTGTCTTCCCACTCTCTTGCTATTGTCTTTCACATAGTAGAATTTTTAAATTTTAATGAAATCCAGTTTATCAATTGTTTTCTTCCTGGATGATATCTTATGTGTTGTGTATAAAAAAAGATTCAACGTATTCCAAGTCATTTAGTTATCCCCTATGTTATATTCTAGGAATTTTAAAGTTTTGCATTTTACAGTTAGGTCTATTTGACCTGAAATTAGATCTAATCTGAGATAATCTTTGTGGAAGATGTATAGTCTGTGTCTAGATTCTTTATTTATTTTTTTATTTTTTGCATGTAGATGCCCAGGTGTTCCAGCACCATTTGTTTAAGAGACTGTCTCTCTTCCATTGTATTGCCCTTGATCCTCTGTCAAAGATGAGTTGACCATATTTACATGGGTTTATTTCTAGGTTCTCTATTCTGCTCCATCGATCTAGTTGTATGTTTTTTCACCACACTATCTTGATTAGTGTAGCTTTATAATTTGTGTTGAAGTTAAATAGTGCCAGTCCTGCAAATTTTTGTTCTTCTTTTTCAATATTCTGTTGGCAATTCTGGGTCTTTTGCCTGTCCACATAAATTTTAGAATCAGTGTGTCA
>NW_017731981.1:1141066-1147007 GCF_001890085.2 Hipposideros armiger
AAAAAAAAAAAAAAAAAAAAAAAAAGCACTTTAAAGTGAGTTTCCTGTAGACAACATATAGTTAGCTTTTATTTTCTGGCCCACTGTGATATTCTCTGTCTTTTAATTGGTGCATTTAGATCATCAATGTTCAAAATGATTAATGATATCATCAATCAATATCTTACTTATTTGTTATTGTTTGGATAGTGTGAGTACCTTTAATTACAAAGTAATCTTAATTTATCCCTCTTGTCCTCTATATCATTGCTATCATTCATGTCACTTACTCATAAGTATACATAGCATAAACTTACATATGCATACATAATCAAATATATTGTTGGTATTATTTGAACAACTGTTATCAGTTTGATTCATTAAGAATAAGAAAAATAAAGGCTTGTATTTTGTTTTTATTAATTTTTTTCCTCAGTGGTTTTCCTTTCTTTATGTACATCTGATCCTCTTACTTATATCATGTTCTTTGTTTCTAAGGAACTTCCTTTTACATTTCTTGCAAGGCCGGTCTACAGGAAACAAATTCCCAACTTTTGTTTGTCTGAGAATATCATAATTTCTCCTTCACTTTTGAATGATAATTTTACAAGGTATAAAATTCTAGGTTGCGTTTTTTTTCTCTGAACATTTTAGTCATTTCACTCCCCTCTGTTTACTTTTCTGACGAAAATCTAAATGTAATTCTTGTTTTTGTTCCTTTATAGGTAAGGTGTATTTTTGTTTTTGTTTTTGTTTTTCTCCATCTTCTTTTAGAAATTTTTCTTTATGTTTGATTTTCTGTTGCATAAAGATGCTATGCCTAGGTCTAGATTTTTTATTTTCTTTTCTCCTTTTTTTGCATTTATACTGTTTGATGTTCTCTGAGCTTCCTGGATCTGTGGTTTGGTGTCACTTTAATTTGAGGTAATTCTCAGTCACTGATGTTTCAAATATTTCTTCTGTTCCTTTCTCTGTTTATTCTCATTCTGGTGTTCTCATTACATATATGTTACACATTTTGTCATTGTCCCATAGTACTTGGATATTCTGTTCTATTTTTTTTTCCAGCTTTTGTTCCCTTGGCTTTTCAGTTTTTGATGTTTCTATTAATATATCCTCAAGCTCAAAGATTCTTTCCTCAGCTGTGTCTGATCTCCTAAGGCCATCAAATGTATTCTTCATATATGTTAGTTTTTCTTTTTTCTATCTCTATAATTTGCTTTTGGCTCTTTTTTAGGATTTTTATCTCTCTGCTTACATTGCCAATTTGTGCTTGCACGCTCTCTATTCATTACAATCCTTAGCATATTAATAACATTTGTTTTAAATTCCTAGTCTGATAATTCCAACATTCCTGCCATTGTCTGATTTAGATTCTCTCTCTATCTCCCTCTCTCTCTCTCTCTCCCCCCCCTTCCCCTTTAATTTCGTCTTGTAATTTTTTTCTTAATAGCTGAAAAATGCACTGGGTAAAATAGAACTGCTGTAAATAGGCTTTTAGTAATGTGGTGGTGAATTGTTTGGGGAAGGTTAACATTCTTATAATACTATGATGAGGTTTCAGTCTTTTGTGGAGTTTATGCCTCTGTACTATGAACCTCAAAAGCATTTCTCAGTTTTTTTCTCCCCCCTTAAGTAAGCTACGATGGCTAAATTGTCCTGGAGACAGGTGCTTCCCTTTCTCAGGTCATTTAGGCTCTGATAATAAATCAGTGTGTAAGGCTATGGTTAATTAGTTTCTTCTGAGGGCAGGCCTTGTTAAAAAGAGAGCGCTCTGGCATCATTCAAAATGGTTTCTTTTTCTCTCCCTCTGCTAGAAGCGTGAGGGCTTTTTCTTATATATTTACTGTGGGAACCTGGTCAGACTCCTGAAGGTATATCTCACAATACTCTGAGAGCCCCCTATTGCTCCATCCCTTTGGAGTTTTTAACTCTCAGGCTTGTCCTCACTGACTATCCAGCAATTAACCAATTCCAGTCCATGTTTCCTACCCTACACTGGATCTATGGAGGTTTCCCCTTGTGAGTTTCTGCTTCGGTAAGCCACAACTTCTTGTATTCACATGTCTGTCTCTCCAATTTGGGGGCAGCCGTTTGCTCTGTGCCCTCTCTTCTCTTCTCCAAGAAGAGTTGTTGATTTTTCAATTTGTTCAGCTTTTTATGTGTTGACAACTGCCAACCGTTTTCCAGAATGGCTGTAACTAGCTACCTCCCACCACCATTACATAAGTGACCCAGGTTTTACACATCGCCACTGCCTCTGATTGCTACACAGCTTATAGTGTGCGTCTTTAACAACCCAAGCCTACATTCATAAGTATTTAAAAGATACACTATTGCATGTGTAATATAAGAGCCTTTCAACAATATACTTCATTTATCTTCTCCCAGCCTTTGTACTATTGCCATACATTTTCTACGTATCTGATGAACCCCAAAATAACATTGTTTTGGCTTTTTCTTTAAATAGCTTACTAAAATAAATATAAATGATAGCGTCTTTTTATGTATATATATCAATTAACTTGTTTTAATGCTCTCCTTTGTTGTTGCTGTTGTTTAGATGCAGGTATCCATTCCATATGGTATTATTTTCCTTTTGCTTAAAGGACTGTCTTTATGATTTCTTATAATGTATGTCTGCTGGTTATGAATTCTTTCAATGTTTGAATGTCTTAAAATCCTTTATTTTGCCTTTATTTGTAACATATTTTGTTTTTCTCGGTAAAGAATTCAATGTTAAGAAGTTTTTTTTTTGTTTTTTTTTTGGGGGGGGTAGGGTTGTTGTATATTTCTGTACTTAAAGGATATTGGTCACCTGTAAGCTGCATTATTTTAAAAAGAGATCTAGTTCTGTCCTTGTTTTGTTCTTTGTGCAAAATGCTCTCCCCTTCTGGCTGCTTTTAAAGTATTCTCTTTATAACCAGTTTAAAGCAATTTGATTCCTATCTGCCTTGGTATAATTTTCTTCATGTTTCTTGTATTTTAGTAGTTTCATTTTATTTCTTTGATCTGTGGATTTGTAGTTTTTAACAAATTTGGGAAAATTTTACTCATTATACCTGTAGATATATTTCCTGTCCCTTTCTCTTCTTTAATTACATTGTATATTTTGTTTCTTGGGTTGTCTCACAGCCTACTGATATTCTGTTTACTTTTTCCCCATCTTTTTGTCATCTGTATGATTTCTGAGTTTCAATTAACTAAGTTATTCCTCATTATGGGCCATAACTTCTTGCATATTTGCATACCTGGCAATTTTAGATTCAGTGAGATACTGAATTTTGTTATGTGCTGGATATTTTTATATTGCTAAAAATATTTTTGAGCTTTTTCCTGGGATGCAGCTTAGTTCATGGAGATCAGTTTGTTCCTTTCATGTCTTTGTAGGTGGGACTANAATAACTTCCTGAGATTTTAATTGGGATTGCATTGAATCTATAGATCAAGTTTGAAAAAACTGACATTTGACAATATTGTGTCTTCCCATAATGAACACAAAATATCTCTCTATTTATTTACTTCTTTGCCATATTCATCAGTTTGTGTTTTTTTGTCAAATAGATCTTTTACATATTTTGTTACATTGTTATATTATTATATTAGATTTATACATAAGTATTTCGTTTTCACAGTGCTAATGCAAATTTATTGTGTTTCATTACAAATTCTACTTGTTTATCATTGGTGTGTAGGAAATAAATTGATTTTTGTATATTAACCTTGTATCCTACAACTTGCTATAATTGCTTATTAGTTCCAGGAGGATTTTTTTGTTTTCTTTTGTCAGTACTTTAAGATTTTCTACATGGATCATAGACCTAAATGTAAAATGTAAAACTTTAAAACTCCTAGAATATAACATAGGGGATAATCAAATTGTATTGGCAGAACAGATGCACAGACCAATGGAACAGAATTGAAACCCAGAAATGCATGCAAATATGTGGGCAGATAATATTTGACAATGGAGCCAAAAGCATATATGAAGAAAAGAAAGCCTCTGCAAGAAATGGTGCTGGAAAAATTTGACATGTGCAAAAGAAAGAAACTAGACTGCTGTCGTGGTGTACCAAAATTAACTCAAAATGGAAAAAAGACCTAAATATAAGATCTGGAACAATAAACTGCATAGAAGAAAACATAGGTACTAAACTTATGGACCTAGGTTTTACAGAGGACAATAGAAAGTTGACCTCAAAGGCGAGATAAGTAAAAGCAAAAATACATGAATGGGGCTATATTAATCTAAAAATCTTCTGCACAGCAAAGGAAACCATCAATGAAACAAAGAAGCAACTATTCGATTAGGAGAAGATATTTGCAAACAACTTCTCCAATTAGAGGCTAATATCCAACGTATATAAAGAACTCATACAACTGAACAACAACACAAAAACAATCAGATTTAAAAATGAACAGAGGACTTGAACAGACACTTCTCCCAAAAAGATATACAAACGAAATGCCAACAGATATATAAAAACTTGCTCAACTTCAATAAGTATTAGGAAAATGCAAATCAAAACCACAATGAGATACTACCTCACACCTGTTAGAATGGCTATTATTAACAAGACAAGTAATAACACATGTTGGAGAGGTTGTGGAGAACAAGGACAACTCATATACTGCTGGTGGGATTGTAAATTGGTATAGCCACTGTGGAAAACAATATCACAGTTTCCTCAAAAAATTAAGAATAGAATTATCATATGACTCAGGAATCTCTCTTCTGGATATCTACCCAAAAAATCTGAAAACATTTATCCATGAAGATATATGTATCCTTATGTGCATTGCAGTATTATTCATAGTTACCAAGATATGGAAACAACTAAAGTGTTCTTTTATAGGTGATTGGATAAAGAAGATGTGGTATATATATACAATCAAATATTACTCAGTTGTAAGAATAGATGAAATACTGCCTTTTGCAACAACGTGGATGCATCTTGAAATTATCATACTAAGTGAAATAATTCAAACAGAAAAAGGTGAGAACTGTATGGTTCACTCGCATGTGGGATATAAAACTAAAAGCAACAAGATAAACAACAAGCAAAAACTGATAGACACAACAGCAGTTTACTAGTTACTGGAGGATGATGGGGGAGGTGGGGAGGTTAGAAGAGGATAAAGGAGGTCAAATATATGGTGACGGAAGGAGATTTGACTTTGGGTGGTAAACACACAATGCAATATATAGATGATGTATTATAGATTTGTACACTTGAAACTTATATAATATTATTAAACAATGTCACCCCAATATGCTTAATGATAAAAAAAAGTGTGTTGTTTATGCTCCATGTCCTTTGGAATTTTCCAGCAATCTTTTTGTTATTGATTTCTAATTTAATGTCATTGTGATCTGAGAACAGGTATTTTATAATTTCTATTCTTCTAAATTTTTTCAGGTGTGTTTTATGACCCAGAATGTTATCTATCTTGGGGAAATGAAGTAGTCTATAGATATTCAATATGTCCAGTTGATTGATGATATTGTTGAGTTCAACTGTGTCCTCACTGATTTTTCAACCTGCTGGATCTGTTCATTTCTATGAGAGAGATGTTGAATTCTGCAACTATACTGATATTATCATCTATTTGTCCCCGTGGTGCTATTAGTTTTTGCCTCATGTAGTGTGACACTTTGTTGTTAGCTACACATATGTTAAGAATTATTATGTTGTCTTATAGAATTGACTCCATCATTACATAATGCCCTTCTTCCTAATAATATTTCTTGCTTTGAATTCTGCTGTGTCTGAAATTAATATAGCTACTACTGCTTTTTTTTTATTAGTGTTAGCATAGCATATTTTTCTGCATCGCTTTACTTTTAATCTACATGTCTTTATATTTAAAGTGAGCTTCTGGGGCCGGCTGAAGGGCTCAGCTGGTTAAGAGCTCGCTCAAGAGTGTGAGCTCTGAGCAACAGTGGTTCGAGTCCTGGCCT
>NW_017731981.1:1150062-1152461 GCF_001890085.2 Hipposideros armiger
TTATTGAAACACAGCCATGACCATTCATTTACCTATTTTCTCTGGCTGTTTTGTGCTACAATTGCAAAGAGGAGTAGCTATAACAAAAACCATGTGGCTAACAAAGCCTGGGCCTTTAAGAAATAGTATGCAAATTGTTACCCTAATAACCCTTATGAGTTATGAAGTTTCTGCTCTGATTTTTGAGAACAGGCATCACCTGGCCTTATGTTGTTTGTTATTCCTTTGGCCTCAAGTAGTTGGTTCACACACATGTGATAATCAATACTCAAATGTTGGAAGGGTACCCTCTTTAGATCCCTGGAATTCTTTCTCTGGGCTGCTCTCCTATATGGGACTTTGTCATACAAATCCTAGGCACCGTGGCTTCCCTGGGCTCCTGTCTCTGTCTACTGAACTCTGGAAGATGGTGGTGCTCTGCTTCGTTTTCCCCTCTCAGCGCTGTGGCTTAGAATTTTTCTCCAGGCAGAAAGCTGGGGCAACCATAGGGATCACTTTATCATTTCCCATCTCTCAGGGATCACTGTCCTTTGTTGCCTGGTGTTCAATATTCTCAGAGCCATTGTTTTATATATTTTGTTATTTTCTTTATTATTCTTTCAGTTGTTTAAAATGAAGGGGGTTAATGCATTCATGAAGTTCAGTTCCTGTTATTTGATCTTGTTTGGAAGTGGAATGGCAAGAATTGATGTTTTGGGGTTTTTTCTCTAATAAAAGAGTCAATATGAAACTCAGAGAAAAATAATAATTTGAAGTGTAAGAGAGTGTTTTTATGCAAGTAGTCTTTGCTAGGTTTAATAAATGTAAGAAAACCTTACTCAGATATTAGCAGTGATGATGTTATATAAGCAAAATTTTTTAAATATATGAAGTTTCAATACAATAATTGGACCACCTTTAAGATATATTCCAATATAAAGCATCTTTTAATTTTTTTAAGGAATGGTTTGTTTTTACTGTCATTGCTCTCTAGCCAAAGATCATTGGGAAAACACTTGTAATGGAGTAAATACGTTTTATTGCTTCTGGAAAGAAGGAAAGAAACATACTTGGGAAAGTGTCTCAGTAAGAGGCTATTAGAAAGGACTTACCGGATTTGAACTGTGCTAGGTGACTTTACAGAAGATGTAAGGAAGCAGGGCTTTGTTCCAGTCTGAATGTTGTCAGGAAGTAGGGACAATTCTATGATTGAGTTTCTAATAAATATCCATAAGGCAGGAGGAATAAATTGAGGCTAACGATGTAATTGGTAAAGAAACAGCAATCATATTAGGATTCAGATGTTTGTCTGTTTTGTGGCTTAGATAGTGATTATATTGTCTCTGTTCAGCCATGATTATAGAATGATTTTTTTTGTCCTAATTAATTGACACCACAGAGTAGCCTTGTCTGATGTTGATGTTCTGTGAACATATTTATGTTTCACAGAACACCAACGCTGGAGTGCCAGGCCAACTTCCAGAGGTCAGGGCTGTTTTTCTTTCTCATTGCCCTGACATAGAGAGCAGCACAATAGGGTGGAAAGAACCCTGACTTGGTGTTCCTAAGAATTGGGCTACCATCATCTTTCTTTTATCACCTGTGTGTCCTTGGACATGTAAACTAAAATTTCTGGGTCTTAGTGTTTAATTTATCGGAGGTAAAATTTCTGGGTCTAAATCTGTAAAATGAGAGGATTAGGTTTGAGGATTTCTAAAGTTCTCATTTCTTACATTCTACAAATAAAACGTTTGTTTTTAAAGTTAACAGAATTTCATTCTGAAAATGTTGAATAAAATAAAATCATCAGGGAGTTTTATTATATTTTTAGATATAAGCTTCATAGTAAGGATAAAAGGTATTCATGCTCTGTTTAGAGCTTCCTGAGTCTCTGGGAATAAGCCCGTGAATAAAGCTGTCTCTTATTTCATCTTTCCCAGTAATGCTTATAATAAGACTTCTAATTCATTGAGTGGCTTTGAAAAAAATAAAATTCATTTATTTCCTTTTAATAGGAAAAATGATATATTACCACTAATTATTTTCATTCCCTTCCCTACAATCTCAAATCAATATTTTAAGAAAATATTTATTTAGTATATTTTATGGCTGAGTTTATAAATAAGACAGAAAATGTTCAGAATTGTAGCATTATATTAATCACTAAGGTCTGTATTTTTGTCTTTTCTTTTCTGTGTAACTCCTTGTTGGTAGAGCCTCACCTTTTAGCAATGAATCTCTTCAAAACAGTTCACATTTAGGTAATCTAAAAAGAGAGTAGGCATTTTCTTGGTTGGTTTGTTGGTCTTTGTCTTGGTTTTCCATGAAGGTTCTCTTCTTTGTTGATAGTCATTGGCTATCTCCTATCTCTTTCCTAATGTACACTTTGTTATATCATGATGTAAAGTATTTTCAACAAC
>NW_017731981.1:1157956-1187431 GCF_001890085.2 Hipposideros armiger
CTCTCTGATTCTTCCCCCCAATTTATACCCAAGAGGATATTAATTTCTAGAAATATAGAGAAAATAATCTTTATTTTATTTTCCATTTAACTCCCTATAGACATGTTGATCAAATTAGCCACCAAAATATTCACTGATCATCTACTGAAGACCTGACAATTTACCCAAGAGGATATAAACCTATTAAGAAACTATAATCGTTGAAGGAATTAAGGACTCTTTCAAAGTCTTCTACTCCTAAATTCTACTAATTTTTTGTTTATTAATTAGCCATGATAATAATAATTCAAAAATATAAATAAAATACGTAGTTCATTTTTCATTGACTTGCATTATTTTTCTTAGTGACATATATCACATATATACATACCTATTGAATATAATATATACATAGTATATATAATATGTACATATAGGCATAGTGTGTACATACATGATATATATTACACAGTAATATTATTTAGACTATTACATTTTAAATATTAAAATATAGAAATACATATATATATACATAGGTACATATATATTTCTAAATATTACTAACTGTAAAAAAATTGTGCACAGTGTTTCTTTAAAAATAAGGCAATTCAAATGACTGGGGTTGCTCATAATTCATTGCTATTGTGGGGGTGATTATCCACTTGCACTGAAATCACTGATGAAAGATTTAAGCCCCAGCATAAAAGGAAGGGCCAAATAAGGGTTCTTCTTTCCCGCTGCTGGGTCACCTACTCAAACAATGCTTCCTTTCTCCCACCTTCACCTACTACTAACAGTAGATATGGGATTCATCTTTTTACCTCTTCTCCTATTGCTGTGCTCAAAAGTAGGTGTAGATGGGATGAGGAGGGTGTAAGTTCCCCCGTTTCTAATTTATAACATATAGTAATTGCCTCCTCCCCCCACATACCCTCAAATGTACAAAGGTACATTATAAAACAGAATCTCAAAAGTCAAATTTGTAACTCTCAGAAATATGATAAAACAGCAACTTGTATAGCACATGAGAATGCCTAAATTAAATTTGAAATATAGTTCCTTTGTTCTTCTGCAGGAACAAAACTGGATTTTATAGTTGTTATTTAGATAGAAAGGAAAAAAAACACGTAAGCCATGTATGATTTACAATAACAGATGGTGAGTCACCGCCTCCCCCAACGATTTGAGTAACTATTCTATCTATACCCATAGCTACCAACATGCTGCACCCTGTAACACTACTACTCTTGTTCTCCCCTCCCCCTCCTTTGATAGGCAGCTTTTTTAACTTGTGGGAATGGTGCTCCCTGCCTCAATAGGAGTTGTCTTTCTTCAGTACAGTTACCATATTGCATGTGCCTAAAATAGAACTGCCTAAATGTATCGCCAAAGAGAAAATGTGTGAATAATGATCACTTATGGTATATCACTAGGCTGAACGTTAATTCCTTGGACATGGTTTATTCATATTTGTATCTCTGTTATATACCCGTAGCATGGTACCTGGCACTCTTGTTCTTATTTAATGACTCTTTTCCAAACCTATTTAAGTATAATTGTAAAAACAATGTAGGTCTCAGTATTTCAAAATGACTCAATTACAGGGCTGGCTGAGTGGCTCAGTTGGTTAAGAGCTTGCCTAAGTGTGCAAGCTCTGAGCAACAGGGTCACGGGTTTGATTCCCACATGGGCCCGAGCTGAGCTGCCAACAGGTGGCAGGATGGCTCAGCTAAAAAAAAAAAAGATTCAATTACAAATAAAATCCCATTAAAAATATTTATAATTGCATGTGAATATGAGTTGCTACTAGGGGATAAATAGTTATTATCAAAAACAAACAACACAATGCTGATTAAGTAATGACAAATTAATAAACAAAAATGGTACCCTTTAATGTATTCTTTCCATTGTATAGTTTCATTTAATACAATTTGCTAGTGATCAAACACAGACTTAGTGTCTGGTTAATTGCATAACTTCATGCAGAATGTAATATATACTTATAATATATAATATTTTAATATTTTATCAAAATTTATTAATTTTATTTAATATTAATTGATTAAACATTAATTTTAATAACTATATTTTATTTTAGTCATTATTATGAACCATCTTATTATTTGAACAGCAAATATCTATTTTGAATATATTGCTTAAAGAACATTTTAGGTTAACAAATATTAAAAATGACTGAGAAGATAATTTGAATGAAGCTTAAAAGACTTTAGGTAATTTAGCATTGAAAGTGTATCTCTCTGAATTCATTTCAAAAGAAAAAAGACGCCAGATTTGTCTTTTAAAAAGAGTTGTTATTCAAAGAGAATAGAACACAATTCTTCACCTGAAATTCCAATTTTTTTGCTTTATTCAAAGCCATCTATTAAATCTCCCCAACTTATTTAGTAATAATAAGATTATATAAAACATTATCATTATTACATTTAATTGCCCCTACCCACACAAAGAGCTAGCGGATTTAATTAGCACTAAAACCCTTGATTGCAGAAAAAGGGAAGCAAGCTAACATTTAATGTATACCTGTTGTTATATTTTCAAAACAGTGAAATAATATTATTTTATATACAAAAATAAAACACCTGAGATTCAGTATGATCTTATGATTTGCCTAGAGTTACAATGCTATTAAATAACAACTCTAGTATCAAATCTAGAGTCTGCCTGGTTATAAAGCCTAACTCCTTGTGTAAATAACATACTACCTCATTCCTAATGTACTTATTTATGTACTTTCTTGAAATCTTATTTAAATTTCTTGTACATGTTAGTCTCCCAAGTGGGCTGTAAGATCCTCAATGATATAGAGCCTAGGATTCCCAAAGAAAAAAACTTTGAAGTATCGAGTTTGAATTTTAATGTTGTCAGTTGCTAGCAAGCAAGAAATCTCTATGAACCTCATTTTACTGATACATAAAATGGGATTATGATATTACCTTGACAAATTTGTGAATAGTAGTGACTGAGTGTTTAACTTCATATTTAACAAATATTTATTGCCAATACCAACCAATTCCTTTCTTATGTCTTCTACATAGTTTATTTTATTTTTATATCTCATTGGGCCTATCACAGTACTGAGAATCTATAAAGATAAACTAAAATTATTAAACATGTATTATGTACTCGATACCTTTGTGAACATTATCTCTCATTAAACTCTTATCACAATCTTGTGAGACATTGACCTGCCCCAGGGTGTATCCACTTTTCTTCTAGTTCTGTGTGGGTACTTGGTCTTAGCTGTGGTCTCATAGCTGTAAATACCCTCCTGGATACTCTCTCTGCGTTCCAGACTCCATGTATTCAACTACTTACTTGAAATTGCCACTTGCGTGTCTAATAGATATATCAAAAAGAACACATCTTACAAAAAATTCTTCATTTCCTAGCCTGTAACCTAATCCTATCCTAGCCCTTGCCAACCTCAATAAATTAAACTTCCGTCCATTTACTTGTTCAGGCAAAAACCTAGGAGTCATCATGATTCCTTCCTTTTACTCATGATCCCACACATCCAACCCAATAGCCAGTCTTATTTACTACTGGCAAAAACTATACCCGAATTCATCCATTTCTTTTCACTTTTAGTATCATCAAAATTGATCATCTCTGATTTATATGGCCGTAATAGCTTCCTAACACGTCAATTCCTTCTAGTTGCACACTGATTGCCCTTTGGCTACATACCAGGGCCAGAGGAACTTTTAAACATATGAAGTACATACTCTCACTCTGTTGGCTTCCCATTGCAAGACAAAAATTCCAAACTTCTTTTCCTGCCCTGCCAGTCCCTACATGACGGTTTCTGCCTAATTTTCCACCTTAGCATAGTTTAGCCACACTGTCTTTTGAGGAGTGTCTTGAATAACTAGTTTGTTTTGCCTTCAAAATTGGACACTTGTTACTATCTTTAACTTGAACGTTCTCCAGCAGTTCTCTCCATCTCTTTATATAATAAGGTTTCTTCTTACACCACAGGTCTCAGCTCCATATTATCTCTTTAGTTAGTCCTTTCTCCATCAAGCGTGTGGCTTACAAAGCCATTCTAACTGCATCCTGTTTTATTTCATTCATAACACTTATTGCTACTTGGTTATCCATTTTTTTCAGTTATTGTTTTTTTAATATAAAATAATATGCAGTTTATGAGGGCAAAGATCTTTTATGTCTTATTTCCTGCCATATTGTCAAGTACCTAGAACACTGACTGGTACCTACTGGTTCTCACTGAATATTTATTGAATGAATGAATGGGTGGACAAAGAGATGCTTTGTTCATTCATGAAATATATCCATTGTGATGAAAAAGGTGGATGGAGCATAAAAACTCTAAACAGAAAATTAGGACTAAACAGATGTCAGTTGATGGAAACAGACGCATACACACTGTGTGGCATACATTTATCAATGGTTGACACATAAGCATAGATTTATAGTGTATATCTTCAGGAATTCTTCAGAACAAAGTTTGTTCAATTATCAAGACATTTTTGAGGACTAGTGTCTTAACCTTATATTGAAATACATGAATTAGCTAGTCTTTTACATATTTCTACTCAAGTAAGTATGAAGGTAACTGACATAAGTACATTATTTCCTTTCATAAATGTCAATGTAAAATTCAACTCTATCATCAAATGGGGTTAAATTGTTTTTTAAAGTTGTGTTGTGGTGCTAACTGAAGATATAACAATCGAGCACCATTGAAATATCCATTATGGGATCACATTCTTCACAATGAATACTTGTCACCTCAACTGAAATAGGTATAGCCAGAGTTGCTGCATTGCTCAGCTTTAAGGGTTTATTCTATGCGCTACCTTCTGGGAGTATGTAATGAGACAGCCCTGGCAATGGTTTTGGGAGAGTCTCTTCTTTGCCATAGTACATTTACATAAATTGTAATTATTTTTTCCAGTTGTGCTCTCTAAAATTCTTGCTCCACAATAATGCTTATCAAATGTGGTTGTTATTAACTGGCACACTTGATTTTCATGTTCTATTTAATGTAGGAGGGCACGGGAAAGAGGAATCTATCATGATCCATCTAGAAGCATGATGTTAAGATTCCAGACTTGAACTGAGGCAGATTTTTGAGGTTAAAGCATTTCATTCCTCTAGAGAAAAGACTTCAAATGAGAGAATAAGACAGCATAGAAACTGGGTTATTGTCTAAAAATGACTCATTCAGTCTGGTTATTCAGCAAATACTATATTGCTTTAAGGAACTCCAAAAAAGTAGCTATGCACTATGAAACAGATTCTGATAAAGCCAGGGGGAACAGAGGAGAAAGATGATTATCCTCTGATATTAATTCTTCAAGCTGTGCCTCACTTTGCTATTCCCAACTGGAATCAGTCTCTTTCCTGTCTGAACAACATAACAATTAGTTTGTACCTTCCTATATTACAACTTATCATATTTCATATTGTGGTATGGTCAGTTGTACACATCTTCCATTTCACACTAGCTTATAACCTCCTCTAGAGAAGAGCCTGGGCTTTAGTTTTATATTTCTTGTGGATGCTAATAACCAACTATGGCACTTGGGTTTTAAAATTTGTTAATAACAGTAACTACAATGGCTATCTTTTTAAGTGTGCATGAGATATTTGTTAAGTAATTTACAAAATGTATATGTTGGCAGAAGAATAAAAGAGAGGAAAGAAAGAAGGCAAGAATTAATGAAGTAAGGAAGAAGACAAAAGAGGAAGGAATAGCTTCTAGTTTGAATTTCTTTCCAGACAAGAAGGCTTTGATTTAAGGAATTTAGCTAAGAGCTAAAGTTTTCCTCCTCATATATTTAAACCTTTAATTTAAGCCCACTGGAGGTAGGAACACCAAGTATCCAGACACTAAATAACAGCTTTCATCAACAAGGTAACAGCTTGCTCTTAATATTTAGGCAATTAAAGACCTATCTGCGAGGTACTGCTTTTGCCAAAATGAAAGTCTTCTGCCTGGGTGACTCTGCCACACATTTCCAATCCCTGACATGTGTCCCATTGATCTCTTAAGAGAGCAGCAATTAATTCCAGGTGTGTCTTTGGGCAAAAGCATATTCCTGGCTCGTTTGTAAATTTGCATGTTTTCTAAGAAGCCTCTTTGCTTTCCACATTCAAAGAAAGTGCATTTATCTATTAATAACACAGTATGCTACAAATTCAAGTTTTCTGTAGCAAATCTTTGTTCCAATTCTTCAGTGTCTCTCAGGGCTTACCTATATCACCTTGGACAGGTCTTTCAGCCTGAATTTTCTCTCTCGTATTTATTTATTTAATTAAAAAAAGTAATTGATTTTCCAATTAGCATTGACATGCAGTATTATATTAGTTTCAGGTGTACAGCATACTGATTGGACATTTACATACCTCACAAAGTGATCCACCCATCTTTTAAAAGTACCCATCTTTTAACTGTGAATAGTAATTTAGTTCCTTATTGCCTTACCACGATACTAGTGAGGAGAAAGGTGTAGTGGAATAAAACACTGCAAAACTCAGAAATACAGATGTAAGATTCTAGAAGGTAGGATCTTACAGGCTGGTAAGCTCCCTCAGGGACACTGCATATTAGTACAAATCCTCAGTATTGTATGATAGCATGTGCAAACCAGTGTCTCTGCCTACACTGTAAGGAAGGAGTCTAAGAGTAAAACATCTAGGATAGACTATAAGAAAATAAAGCACCAAAAAAGAAGAAAGAATCAGAATATTTGCATCATTATTCCCCCCTCTGAAGAATAAAGGTAAAATAAGAATTTTCATCATATCTTTAACGTGTGCTACAGCAAAGTATGCAAGGAATTAGGAAAACTCCAGTTAAATAGTTTTTAAAAAAGGAAAGAAATTCCTTTTTTTTTTTTTTTTTTTAGCTGAGCCATCCTGCTACCTGTTGGCAGCTTGCAGCAACTCAACTCAGGCCGGGAATCAAACCGNTGTGTGTGTGTCATATGTACAAGGTGTGATAAAAAAACTACGGTGAATGTTTAAATTAAAAAAAAATTACAGTAAAAGACACATTGCCATTAATCACCCTCAAAATACTTCCCTTACTTTGAACACACTTATCCCATTGTTCTTACCACTTTCTGAATCAGTTCCAGAAGTCCTCTTTCGTGAGTGTCTTTAGTTGCAGTCTCATGGCTGCCTTGATGTCCTGAATTGATTCAAAACGTTTACCTTTCATGGTCATTTTGACTTTGGGGTAGAGCCAGAAGTCACATGATGCCAGATCCATGAGTAAGGTGGATGAGGACACACCGTGATGTTTTTATTTGACAGGCATTGCCATATACCAGAAGTGATGTGTGACGTGGAGCATTGCCATGATAGAAGATGAAGTAAAGACACAGAAGAGGACCTCCAGAACTGCTTCAGAAAGTGGCAAGAATGATGCGATAAGTGTGTTCAAAGAGAGGAGGAGGATTTTGAAGGTGATTAATGGCAATGTGTCTTTTACTGTAATAATGTTTTTCATTTAAACATTCACCTTAACTTTTGATCATACCTCGTATTGTGTGGGGAGGGTAATAGTGATTGAAGGTCTCAGTAAAAGCGACGTTGGGTACTTGATAGAGGGACTTGGAGAGAGAAAAGAAGTAACAATAATGATCTCAGAAACAGTTCAATGTCAGATTGTGTGCAATGAACTCAAAAGCTATCGTTCTCAGCAGAGAGGCCCTGCCTCTTAACAAGAGATGTTAGTACCTCACAAACAGTTTTTGCAGCTCCTTGTGGTCTCGCATGTTTCTATAATGTCCCTGATAATGTTGTGCACTCCAATAGAAAAACTACTTTATATAGTTTTTGAAAATGCCAATGGGAAAACTGTGGTGCCTATTAAGCATACAGAGGCGTAAAAAGTTTTAGGGAGCAAGTAGAAAGTCAAAGAGTTTAAAAATCTGTGAGATGAAGTCAATGAACAGAAGTTACCATGGGGATTTTTGTTGTAGAAGGCAATATGATATAGCAAAAGAGTTTTGAGATTAGAATGACCTGGATTGAATTCTGGCTTTGCAATTTGGAGAATATTTCAAAGTCCATTTATGTCTTCAGCACTTAAAAGAGATATTGATATCTGCCTTTATACCAAGNCTACCTGTTGGCAGCTTGCAGCAACTCAACTCAGGCCGGGAATCAAACCGCTGTTGATCAGAGCTCAAAGTCTTGAGCGAGCCCTTAACCATCTGAGCCACTCGATCGGCCCTTATTCCTATTGTAATTTTTAACAGTAATTATTACCAAGAATAATTATCTGGCTAAGAACAGAGAAGCTAAAGGGAAAAAAAAAAGATTCCCCAGTTGTATAATAGTTTAATGACAAGAATGTAGCCTTTCAATGTGTACATTCTCTCTAGTGTATCTTCTGTTGATTAATCATTTGTATCATTTCTTGTTCAATCTGGACCCAAGGGAATAGATATTTAAATATTATTTTTTTATAGTAATAGAAATTTCAAGGAATTTGAAGCTATTGTAATATATAAAGAATTTTCATATGAAGGATTAGAAAATTGGCCTCTGGTTGAATGCCTGGAAATGGCCTAAACCACCCAATTTACCTCAATACTATGTTGTTCCTTTTGTTAGACTTGTAGTTGGACAGGTAGTGGAGCCACACAGTTACAATAAGAAAGAATGCTTCCCAATTTTTGACTTCTAAAATACATTTAGTAAGAGAAGGTATTACCTTATCATCTTTAATAATTTGTTTCATTTCACATTTTTTTATTGGGATAATTTTGATTTTAGGAAAGGTGAATTATAAAAGTGGCAATCTATCACTTGGACCTAATGAGATTTCTTAAAGTAATTTTGTTTTTTTTCTGTAGGTGAGTTATAGCGAATTATATTTCCTAAAGGCGATTTCCTCCAGTATGTCAGTGAAAGGAGTTGCATGATTTCAAAGGAAAAGCAAACAAACAAAGCTTTTTTTTCAATTAAAAGAAGAAATCTATGCAACCAAAATTCAGTAATTTCTTAGAAATTTTTGTAATCAATAGAACAAAAATGGATTAATACTGAGGATACTCAGAAAGGATTTTTTTTAAAGATAAATTAAACATGTCTATAATGGTAAACTCAAACTAAGAACCTGGTTAATCTTAATTCAACCAACCTAAGCATATTTTCAGAGGGAAAATAAATCCATATATTCTGCTCTCTTACACTAACGTACTAAATTCTAGGACTTCATAACTTCTATTCTCCCAGGTCCTGGTTAAATGATCTGTTTCCTGTGCTCTCAGAAATTAAAATTCTGCTTAGTCCAAGAGCTAAAAAGCTGATACTTTGGTTTTTATTATCTCTTACATTTCAATTTATCTTTTTAAAAGAAAATGACACGTCTTTTTCGGTCTCAGGCTACATCAAAACTAACGACTTCCCACCTCAGGGCTGGGTGAGATCCATCTCAGAAAGCAAGTGGTGTGACAGGAGAAAGGTGACACATTTGGCATGAATTTATTTTCAAGCGCTCTCTGGTTTAGAAGCATACTAATGGGATAAAAAGACTGAAAAAACACTGAAGTTAAGTTCAGAAAGAAGCAGATGAAAAGATATTCTTAAAATCAACACTTTAAGTAACAGAAAATAGAATATTAATTACAGGTGTTGAGTTGTATCAAAATGGTAAATATACTTTTTTATACTACAATTTATTTTTATTTTCTGAGAAATAGAGTAGTATAATAAAAAATGTGGTGTTAATGAATTTAACTCTTGTTGATTTGTTATAGGTTTTATTCATTCATTCAGCAATTATCTATTGAGTATTTACTATAAGAATAATAACAGCTCATATGTATTGTGTGCTCACTATGTTCCAGACATTGTCCTAAGCATATTTTTTTTTAAGATTTGGCTCATTCTATCCTCTTGATAATCTGTGAGATTAGTATGTTTTTTAAAATCATTTTTTTTTCATATAAGGAAACTGAGGTAGAGAAAATGATTAGTTTTAAATCACAAATGTAATTAATGAGGGAGTCTAAATTTTAATCTAAGCAGTCTGGCTCCAAAGGCCACCACATCTTTGGTTACAGGTCTAGTGATGCTGGCTGACTCTGCTTTCAAAGAGCCTAAGATCCAGAAAGAGGGAATAGGGGTTTGCATATGAGGGTAATACTCAGTAGAAAGTCTCAAGGGAGACTTGGAGCACACCAAGGAGATGTCAAAGACAATGCTGCCTTCAAGCAGCTCACATTCTTCCCAAGATAGGGGAGGAAATGTCACCAAATGCAGATATATCAACAATTAAGCCATAGAAAGTGTTAGATGTTATGTTAACATTATGTAGCCATCACAGTGGAGGCACAGGGGAAAATGTCACATGTAATGAATAGCAGGCATAGAGAAGATTTTCCTGAATCTTGAAAGAGAAGTACATGATCCCCAGGTGACTCGGAGAGTAAGGGCACACTGGGCAAAGGAAAAACCCAAAAGAAGTGAGCACTGAGAAGAAATAAGCAAGTCTGATGGAGCATGAGATAGTCAGGTCTGTCTCAGAACAGCAGGGACTTCAATTTGCTGGAGCACGGAAGGTGGGTACATCTATTTCAATGTAGAATCTCAACCTATGGAAAAGAAGATCACAAAAGGAAAGAAAAAGATGAAATGCTGTTTTCTTTTAGAAAATCCTAGCCAATCATAAACTCTTTTATAAAAGGAGAAAGGGGCTTTGCTAAAACTTGAGTCCTTAGTAATAGACACTACTATGAAGTAACTTCCTCTAATCCATGATTCATTCATTCATTCATCCATCCATTCATTCATTTATTCAGTTACTTATTCTTTCCAAACTACAATACTCAGGATCACCCATTATGCTCAAGACAGTGTGGTAGAAACATTAAAAAATACAAAGGTGAATGAAGAATAGGAGCTGTCCAGCAGGCACTTAAGGACTTGGAGACACAGCTATGGTATACTGGCCAGTATCCATTCCGATTGGTTGGCGCCCGTGCAGAACTGGTTGTTAAGCACTTTGAATATTAGTCCTACTTGTTGGTAAATTACCTTGTGCAATGGTATGCGAAAGTGTGTCTACAAAACGACATATGGCTATTTGTACATTTTTAAGAATTGAGTCAGTTGTTAAACACAACCATTATTGAAAATTACTTAATAGAAACAGTATTAAACTTACAATTAAAAGTTATATTAAGGGCCGGCCAAGTGGCACATTGGTTAAGAGCTGGCTTGGGATGCCAGAGGACCCCGGTTCGGATCCCACATATGAGGGCCAGTGATGCTGCCCTCTACAGCTAAGATGCTGAACAATAGCTCAACCTGGAGCTGGGCTGCCATGAGTCGCCGGCGATGGTGTAGGCTGCAGCCCCTGCTGCAGTGGGTTGCCATGGGCTACTGTGTGTAGCCAGCAGCCAGTGTGAGCGGCCAGCAGCCACTGTGAGTGGCCATCCAGAAGCTGGTGACTGATCTGCTTCACCCGGGAAGAGTACAATGATGGTGCCAACTTGGGCCAGTGAAGCAATGTCCTCCACAACTAGACTGAAGAAAAAAGGACAGCAACTTGTCTGTTCCCCTTCCCCCAATTCCCCAGCACTGTTCCCATCCCCCATCCCCCAATAAAAATCTTCAAAAAAAAGTTATATTAAATAGAAAGAAAATATTCAAAACACATTATTTTAAAACTATATTTCACTATTATCTATGTTTTTGAAGTTACTGTCAATTATATCTGTATTGTGGAAATACTGTACAGACAAGTATCTATCTTCCCAACTTCACATTCAGTGATCAGTTCAATATCTAAAAATAACTATATTAGGAAAATTTACATCACGGAAATCATCAATTCCATTAAGTCAGGATTTTTACTCTCCTGGGAATCTAGCTAAATATTTACCAGCACACCACTGTTCATTCATAAAATAGTAAGAGAGAGTGCATCACCATGTCTTCAGTTGGGGTTTGTCAGTACTCAAAACCCTCCTCAGAAATTAGAAGCTCAAGCTCCCCATCCATCTACTAGTAACATCAGAAAGTGTAGAATCACCTTGACCTCCTACCCTAAGTTTTTGACACACAATCGTGTTCAGCCTGGGCTGAACATTAGATTCACCTAAAGAGCTTGAAAACCTTTTCTAATGCCTGAGTCTATCCCTGACCCTTTGAATCAGATCATCTACCAGTGAGATCTGGGCTTCCATGTTTTAAAAATATGTATGTTCCCAAAGTGATTGTACTTGTGCAGCCAAACCTGAGAAGCTATACCGGAAGTCACAAGTAATATGCTGGAATGAGTCATCTTTTGTTGCTAGGAGAGAATATATTTCACCTATAAGCATGGAAGAGAAGCAGGTGGCCGTTAGAAAGAGAACCAACCAGAGGTCACACTTAAAAAACAAGGTAAAACCAGGGTTTCCTGCTACCTGTCCCATTGCCCTCTTTTTCCCTCAGCCAGGAGTAATGCCCTTCACAACAGCCCCTTGTTCAATTACTGCCCCCTGATACCTTCCTAGGCTGCAGACTAAGTAAGGGCAAACAGGTCAGAATTCTTTTTGGTGCCTGTTTCCTCAAAGATTTATCATCGTCCTTTTCTTCTTTCCAAGGGATCTATTTTAAACTTTGAAACATAAAATAATCTAGCTTTATCCCATTCATCAGGACAATGGGCACCCTGTCCTGGCCCTCATTTTTCTAAGGAAAGCTGTTAGTCATTCCAAGGTACTTCCATTTTCTTCTTTCTAAGGGGAAAATGCTATTGGTGAGTCCCAGGAAGCTTGATGATCTTTTTCCTTCTTTGGAAGAAAATAATGCAAACTAATCTGTACAAGGAGAGTTATTTTACAAGGTAGAAACTATAAAATAAATTATGTGTCTCTGTCTCACTGCACCTTCAAACCATCCGTCACACTGCCACACTCGTTTCTTTCTTATACATATGTATTATATGTCACCACTTAAAAAATTCTCTTTCCTTGTGGGTAGACAAACATTAAGGTGACCTTCATGATTCCCACCTCCTGGTGTGTACA
Source organism: Hipposideros armiger (assembly GCF_001890085.2). NCBI lineage: Eukaryota > Metazoa > Chordata > Mammalia > Chiroptera > Hipposideridae > Hipposideros > Hipposideros armiger. Next base: position 1,170,958 of record NW_017731981.1, read on the forward strand.
ATTTTGTATAATTCCGTCCCTTTGAGTGTCAGTGGGATCTGTGACTTACTTTCAACAAATAGAATATGGTGAAAGTGATGGAATGTCACAATCATAATTACCTTATATATCAATATATAAAATTCTGTCTTGCTAGCTTGCTTGCTCTAGTCTCTCTTTCTTTCCTTGTGCACTATGATGAGGCAAAGGACGGAACACTGCCCACAACCACCCAAGTGGGGAAGCATCTGCTGCCCTAAGTCAAGTCTCCAGATGAGAACTCAACCCTGATTGACACCTTGATTGCAGTCATTTGAGACTCTAAGCAGAGGATTCAGCAAACCATGCCTAGATTTCTGACTTGTGAGATAATACATGTGTTACTTTAACCTACTAAGTTTGTAATAATTTGTTATTCAGCATGCAAAGCTAATAGTCACCTTTAAAATCATTTCCAACTCTTCAGTGTGATATTCAACATTCTAAATGGTTGACCCCAGCATCTCTTTCTAGCTTCTTCTGTTAGTCAGCTGATTCAAGGACCTACAAAAAGTCCCGTGTACATACATTTTAGTTGCCTTGTTCATATTCTCCCTGCTTAGAAAGACTTTGCCCTGCCCCCTCCCTTTTTTGAACATAGAGAGCAACCATTTACCCTTGAAAGCCAAATATAATAACCACCTCTATGCTATCTATAAAAGCAACTACCATCTGATGTGCCATCAAGGTCAAATTTATTGACACCTTTCAGGGTCAATTTTTTTTCTTGTAATGTTGTGAGTTCCCTGAGTATGAGCACTGTGTATTATTTATCTTTACATCCCTGGAATTTGGAATCGTTTTTTGTCACATATCTGGCATGCAGTAAATGTATGCTAAATTGTAGTAAGTAAAATTGGTATTTCCACAGATAGAGATTTTCAGTGTTTGACACATCACAGGCACAATTAGTTTTTAATCACTGTGTATAATTATTTATATTTTTTAATAATATTGTCTAAGTTGGAAAAGAATCATTGGGGACAGTAGACTACTTTAATGAGATAGACAGGGGAAATTCAGGCTATAGAAATTACCTAATGGATTTCAATGATAACGTTAAAGCCTGGCAATTGTACTTCTTAATTATGTGATACTTACAGAAGAGATGAATAAATACATAGAATAAAACATTAAGATGCAGAAGAAAATGAGCCATGTAAGAATGTGATAGAGAAATTCATGCAATTATGTTTTTAAAAAGAAGGTAATATATTGAAAATCAAACCAAAGAAATAAAAAACTCATTTCCAATTAGTAATATAACAGCATTCTGCAATAGACTAGATACCAAAATACTTTGGGGTTAAGGATAGGTAACTTTTAGAGTGACTTGGTAATATAATAGTGTAATAAAAATTAATTACAAGAAGTGAAAGTAGAACCTAAAGAGGAAGATGTTATATATATATATATATATATATATATATATATATATATATATATATATATATATATATATAAATAATTTTTTAACTACAGTTGATATATAGGTTAGGGAAGTTTTATGTGACTATTTCTTCAAATAGGTTCTCAATTTCTTGCTCCCTCTTCTCCTTCTGGTACCCCTATGATGTGAATGCTGGTATGCTTGATGTTGTCCCAGAGGCCCCATTAACAGTCCTCACTTTTAGAACTCTGTTTCCGTTTTGCTGTTCTGATTGGGTGTTTTCTGCTACCTCATCTTCTAAATCTCTGATTTGATGTCCTGCTTCATCTCATCTACTGTTGATTCCTTGTAATGAACTCTTTATTTCAGTTATTACATTCATCATTTATGACTAGTTCAGCCACATCTCTGCTAGTTATCATAGCCAGAAATTGTGGGGACTCCTTTTCTCTGGGCTGGGGAGCCTGGTGTAGGGCTGAGATCCCTTGCTCCTCCAGGGGGACCTCTGCAACCAAGGTATCCCTCTTGAATTTTAACCACCACACATGGATGTGACCCAGCCCATTCTTCATCTCTGCCTCTCCTACTAGTCTCGATGTGACTTCTTCTGTATGTCCTTAGTTGTAAAACTTTTGTTCAGCTAGACTTCAGCATGATTCTCAATGATGGTTGTTCTGTAGTTTAGCTTTAATTTTGATGTAGTCATGAGAGAAGGAAAACACAGCATTTTCCTACCCTGCCATCTTGACTAGAAATCAAGGATGTAATTCTAACAGTATATTAAGATGCTAGAGATAATACTCAAAATTATATAAAGACTGAAGGCTAATTTGAATATTTGAACCATGGGTGTTGATTTCTCCAAGGTATAAGAAGGTTAACATTGAAAGTAAAAGAAAAGAATGCTAGAAGCAATATACCATTTTAATACCTGGGCAAATCTTAACTCAAGGTTTGTAAGTGATTCATAGCAAACAAGGTAAGTTATGGTGAGAACCTCCCAGAATACTGGTAGCCTTCATTCTCTAAATTTTTAGTCATATATTTCCCCAGAATTTCTGTTGGAAGTTCCGTAGTTCCAATTAACATTAACATAAGCTTTGCTAAAGTGGAAAACTGTAAAATGCTTCCTATTTTCTCAGAAAGGATTGTCTTTCTGCTGTAATTCTGGAATTCTTACCTATTCTAAAGCCTCAGCCTAAAAAGTTACTTCTGAGTCCCATAACTTGCTAACTGTGTCATTGTGGACAAGTTTTAAAAGTCTCTAAATTTCAGCATTCTCACAGGAGAAAATAATAACTTCCTATACTATAGCTACAAATGGACACCTGATACTTTAACTTGAATATCAAATAAGCCTAACATATTCTGGTATGTAGTAGATGCTTCTGCTATATTTTTTCGTTCCCCTTTCCTTGGATATTAAATAATTGAGGTAACTACATTGAAATTGGGGTTTACTACTGAAATTCAAGGTTTATAAAGATCTTGGCCTGAAATGTTCAGGGTGACCCTGCTCCCACACATACATCATAAGATTGAGCTGTCTTTTCTTCCATTTCTGGTTGCACTTATCTTTTGAGACTGATGAAGCGAGTTCTGGGAATATGCTCCTATTTTGTTAAAATTTGTTTCTGAGTGATTTCATGGTGCTAGTAAAACCTTATACTGAGTTGCAATATTGTCAATTTTGTAACTGGCACCTAAGTTAAAACAAGAAATTCTCTAGGTTCTATTTTTCTTTCCTTCTAGGTATGACTCTCTCTACTGAACTTGTGATGTTTTGTAGATAGCAGACTGGATCAGGAGCAACAAAATATCTTTAAATGCTGCACAATTTGATTATAAGAATATGATTTGCATTTGAACTAGTGACTCAGAAGTGACAATTTTGTGTGTTCCAAAAACAGTGTTTATCATCAAACACAAAATGACACTAAAGGTATAGATTCTTCCTCATTTTTTAAAATCCCTCAATGAACAGAAGTTATAGAAGGTAACCATCAGTTTATTTCTATCTCTTATTTTTAAAAACACCACAAAAATGTTGAGTTATTTATTTATTTTTTTTATTAAAATAATTATTTTAAGTAATTACTTTTGGACTAGAAAAATGATTATGCCAGGTTCAGCTCTCTTATCCTCATTTCAGACAGCCAAATTATAACATAACTTTCATTCACTTAGCTATCACTAATTGTTTTACTTAAAGTATAGAATTTTTAAAATTTATAAAATTCAACTAGTTCACCTATGTTATGTTTAATCAGCTTTGGCTTTATTCATGATTTTAATGGTATTTTAAATGAATTCTAAATTAAAAATTAATGATAAATTAATGAGAATTAATTATTCTCAAGAGTGACGTGGCTGACACAGTACAGAGTAAAAAAAACAAAAAAAAAGAGCATGAGATTTATCTCACTTGACTTAGCTTCATTAAAAATATAAAAAGGACACTCAATTTAGGTTAAGAAGACCATGGTTATCCTACCTCCACCATTACCATCTGTGTGCTTTTCCTCAAGCGACATATGTTTTGTAAAAACAGGCATGTTAATTTCAGCCCTGTCTACCTCACATGATTTTTGATATATAGAAACACACTTAAAGTTGCAATGTGTATAAACTTTAAATTACTTTTTTGAGATTATTTTCCGTTATTGACTCAAATTACATTTATTTTGACGTATTTTAACAATCAAATGTTTTATTTCATAAACTGAAATCCAACCAGATATCTGCACAGCTGAATGGACACATAAACTTATTTGGTAGATTTATTTGACTTATTTATATAAATGTACACTTCATAAATGCTGTTTTTACCATTCATTAAAAAAGAGTATATTTGCAAAAAACTATGAAATATTATATGACACATAACCAACATTTCATATCAGCTGCTTTATTTTCCCTTCCTATTATTTATTTAGCATTTATATTTATTATTTATAAATTCAATATCACTAGTAGATATATAAATCTTCTAAAATTAATGGTGCTGGGGAAGCACTATATCCTTCAAATATAATATAGTGTTAGTGCTATTACACTAATAATAAAGACACATTGACATTATTTCACAGTGTACAAAGTAGTTGAATTTGGTCTTTACAATCACTCTAAATAAAGTTGAGACACAGAAATTATATCAATTACCTAGGGTCTATTGGTTGATTATTTGATAGAGATAGATTGATAACTATGTTTTTAGTCTACCTTTGGATTAGTAAAATCTAAAATATTCATTTATGCCTCTAATGTAGATAGTGAATTTTAATTTGAGCTATTAACTCCATAAAAAAATCAACCAATGTTTTATAGTACTAACTACTAGTGAACAATATTCACTGAAAATATGGGTTATTCATAAACAATCTGTAGTGTCCTATCATCTCAAGTCACATGTAGTACTTTGAAAGTCATTGAGTTTCTCAGTAAAAAATGTATTGAGAACCTCAAAATTTGCTATTTACTTGAGAGGACATAAAGATAATTTATCTTGAAATAACATAATTTAGCTGATTTCAAAGCAAGCAATATATTGAAACTGCTCAACTCAAGGTGGCATGAGCTAAGTACCAAAATAAATGTTTCAGACAAAAATATCACAGAATGGTATAGATAGAAGCCTACATTTTTCTGCCTCAGGCACTTGCAAAAATATATTCTTGTATATGCGTCTAACTATGTATATGACTAGATTTTTAACAGATTACATCATACATAAAGTATATAAAAATTCCAGAAAGTCATCTGTAATTCATTTCTTTTTTGACTCTCTCTAAATAAGTGCACCATGATTCCACCATTGGTAACTATGACTTTAGGTGTCTAGTTGGGTAGAATGAAAGGTTTTGGAAAGTTTAATGAAGTGGACAGACTTTATATTGTGCAGGATTTAGGTGAATTGGACACAGTGGGTGAGACATTCTGAATACAAGTTCAACTTTTGTGAAATTATGTAAATAGGGCAAGTACTAACTTGCCCAATATTGATATCTTATAGGATGGACCCCAAAGAGACAGATGGAGTCATACATTAAAAAACCTTTTGTGAATTGAAAACACCCTGTGGAAACTATACAAGTAAGTATGTAAGATGATCAACTTGGTAAAATATTGAGCGATCAGATCAGTGCTAGAAACCACTCTTAAACCATGCTGAGTAGTTACAACCACAAAGCTTAGACTGACAGCCTTGATGAAGTCAAAGAAGGGATTGTTACCCCAGCCATAAATGATGTGCTGGCAGAATAATGATGGAGACCAAAATGTTCAACTGACATAAGAGGATTTCTTTACATCTCCTGATTGCATCATGGAAGGAGCTGATGCTTCTCTCATATTGTTAATTGTAAGGCTATGACATTCAGCCCTGTCAAGTCACTATATGCTGCCCAGAATGCAGGAGACAGTAGGAAACCACACATCTGCTTCTATTTCTTGAGTTTTACTCCAGTAAACACTGTTCTAGTACTGCTATTGGTGTTTCCTAGTCATTCACTCCTGTTTGTTTAACTGATGGTAAGAACAATGCACACTTCAGGAGCTGGAGCACAGATTTCACTTTTGGAGAGAGAGAAAAAAAAGTTTGCATATAAAGTGATGCAGTAAGTCATTTTCTGTAATAAATTAGGGCTACAGATTGGTTTGTTATGTACCTTCATGGTTGGACCTCTCATAGCACTTTATTCAACACCAAACCTTAAGACAGGCAGTTTTCCTTTTAGTTTTAAGAGTGGGGTGAGGGGTACTTATGACATGATTCCAGCTTTATAAAAGGTATCATTTTGAATCACTAAGTAATGTGTTCCCTCGCTTTTTTCTTCTCTCTCCTACAACTTTGGATCTATAAAAACTAAAACTCTAGTTCACTAAGTTACTAATATGCATATACCACTACATTCTCTCTCTCTCTCTCTCTCTCTCTCTCTCTCTCTCTCTCTATATATATATATATATATATATATATATATATATATAAATCACTGTGACTATATTCTAGTCTGCAGCTTTGCCCTCATGAGTTTTTAATGTACATAATTTTAGATTTAAAATTTTCATTTGGTTAAGCTTACAAATGTGCTCAATAAAATTTTATTGTTTCTTGTTTCTGACCATATTTTCAAATTTGTATTTTATTTCTCTAAATAGTACTAAGCATAGGTTTTTAAAATATTTGTCTGTAATTTCTGTAGGTCTGATTCTGTTGCCGTGGTGGAGGAATGGCTAGTTCTCACTCATGGTGAGTAATATTTTGTTTTGTTTTGTTTTTTGGTGTTAAAAGTTTGGCTAGTAGCTACTCAATTTTATTAGAAAATTATTTGGGAAAATTCTGTGTGACCTAGGATTATAGGGTTTCTCTCGAGATGATCTGTTTTGCTTTTGTCTGGTATTTTGGGCACATCCAACCAGGGGCCATATTAAAGTATATTAAGATTTTGAGGGTTTTGGGAATTTACAGATATTATGAATTTGGATAGCAAATCTATTCGAGTACTGGCTCTCAAAGGTAAGCCTTTTCCACCATTGCTCTCCTTAATGACAAAGCATATATACTATATCCTTAATTTCTTACGTATAAGTAAACATGACATAAACACAAATGATTCATGGTAACTATTCAACTCAACTGATATTGACATTAGTCATTAAGATTTACAGAGTATGTTGAATGTGTTACCTAACCCAGTAGGTCATGTGACTTTAGGTAAAATAATTTTTTTCCATATTTTAGTTTGGATGCACTCCAGGAAAATTGAGGTAAAATTATAGGATGAGTAGAAATCATGTAACACTTTAATTGTCAGGTTAGGAATTATGGATAGTATTGGGTTGGTTATGAAAAATCAGTAAGGTTTGTAGTTTTTTGGGGTTTTTTGCATTTTTATTTTTATTATTGGGGTAAAAATGAGAGCTCTTCCTAGGATTATTCTACCAACAACGGATATAAATGTTTTAATTACTTATGAAAATGTGGCTATAAAGAGGTCGGCAGAGTTCTATTATGGTTAAGTCAGGTAAGAAAGTAAGAGTTTGAGCTAAGGCAGTGCTTCTGAGAATGAATAGGAGGGACCAATATGAGAATGCTTGCAAGATTTGAATGAAAAGGATTTAGCAAATTATAGTATCAGGAGAGAAAGAAGAGTCAGAGATAAATAACATCTATCACCAGTAACAAACCACTGATTTAATCATGAAATGTCACTCATACCATCACCCTTTATTATTATCATCTTATCAAGATTAACAACAACTGGATGAGACTAAGTTATAACAAACTAACAGTGGTTTTAGAGCAATGAATTATTTCTAAATGTTTGGGAGTAGAAGACATCAAAACAGGATCTATTTTCTGTTTTTCAATATTATTTATATTGAATATATATATATATATTGCATATATATGCAATATATATATATTGCATATATATGAATATATATATATATATTCATAACATTTCAGCATGAAGATAAACAAAGCATTTTATTTTATTTTTTTTACTTATGTATTTTTATTTATTTATTTTTTTAGCTGAGCCATCCTGCCACCTGTTGGCAGCTCAGCAGCAGCTCAGCTCGGGCTGGGGGTCGAACCGGCAACCCTGTTGCTCAGAGTCACACTCTTGAGCGAGCTCTTAACCAACTGAGCCACTCGGTCTGCCAAAAGCATTTTATTTTAATGTTTATTCCTTTTCTTAATCAGTAGTTTGTAAACACTAAGGATATATAAACATTATGAAATATAGATTAGGGACCTGTATGTTGAAAAGTCTAGTCAAAATAAATAAATTTCCTCTATTTCATTTGTAAAATTTACATTATTATTATGATTGCTTCTACTTCCTCTTACTTGCAAAGATAAGATCTGGACATACAATATTTAAGATTAAAACTTCCTACCAGCTAAAAAGGGAAGAAAAAATAATCTTAAAAGAGACTCATAACATTTCTCCCTACATAGTAAAACAGCTGCTACTTCTGACTGTTTCAGTTTATGGTTGAATAAAAATTAAATGTATGATACCCTGATGAAAAATTTTCAATTACATAAAATGAATAAACCATGATGACAAAATGAACTACCAACACTTACCACACCCATACATAGACAAAATCAATTATTTATATTATTTTATTGTCTTCCATCTTTAAGGCAGAGTCCACAATTGGGCAATATAAGAAGCTGAACATTTTTATATACCGACTATTAATTATAATGACAATCAACCTAGTCATAAATGGCAATGCAAACTTATCCTAATATGATATGACTGCAGGTAACTATCGGACTGTGTGCACTTTGTGCCTTTGTTCTCCTCTTTTGTGTTTACCTATCATGTGGATTGTGACAGCCTAGAAAAAGTGAAGTGATTATCCTTACTTACCTTAACGATAGGAATACTTAATGAATGTGAGTCACATATATTTAATATTTGCATGGTATGTTCAATCATTAGATTTGTTTTGGTTTTATAACCATAAAGACTCTTCTTTGCCCTGAAATTTTCTATCTATGGCTCATACTGTTTATTCTTAAAATGGATTATTCTGTTTTAGTTCAGTAAATTCACCCTAGCAGTTGTGTGCGCTAATATTTTAATACAATTATGGTTACTGTCCAATTTGTAACTTCAGTCTCAGAATTTTCTATTCTCATGGATATTTCCTTCATTTTGTTGCTGTTTCATATCTTAACAGTGCCTCTGCTTTCTTGATGGCTTATCTAGGGAAAGGAAAAATTGTGAAGCTAGTTATCGTTTGGGTTCTAATCCCCACCCCTTGCTCTGACCACTGCTGATATAAACATCTCATTCACCCCTGATACTGGGTCATTGGAGTAGGAAACTTGTCCACTGTCTTTTTTCCATTTGATACCGAATAACAGTTGTTGGGTGATTTTGGCATTTCTGGCGTATGTGGTTTTCTTGGGCAGCAACTAGTTTCACTTCACCAGTCCATAAGGACTCACAGGAGACAGACAAATTTCCAGCATCCCCTGCTAATGCTCCCCCATGCTTCATTACCTTTCTAGGTGCAGTACTCAGACTTGCGTAAGTAAACATCAAGGCAAACCAAAGGTTCATTTCTCTAACTACATGCTCCCTCTTGCAGAGCCCCAAGATCCAGCTGGGTGCTCCTGTACACACCCATTGCAGGGCTGGGGAGGAAGGACTCCACAATTTTCCTTCTAGGCAAAATATACCATATGGCCTTTTCATAGTTAACAAAGGGCCATTTGGCAGGTATCAAACTTAAAAAGATCCCTGGATGAGAAGTGAGGACAAGTTATACAACTTTTATTCAAAATTACCCAAATGATTAGGGGAAATATGCTGAATATCCTTCATCCTATTGTATTGGGAGAGTGAGAAGAGGATCGGACAATGTATCTTAAATCACCAAGAAAGCTAACCTGTCTTATTGAGCATTCTATGACACTGTTTTTTACTTCAAATAGATTGAAAACAATTTAATTTTACAAAATGATCAAATGCTGTTGTTAATGCTCTTCTTTTTGGAAATATGCAACAACTTGACTGGTAGAGAGTGTGAAGGAAGAAAAGCATTTGGGTGGTTTTCCTTGATATGTAGCACCAGGCTTCTGGAATCAGTGTCACTCCTGCTACTTTCTGTAAGCCTGTAATCTACAATTACATTAATTTTTTTTCTACTCCCTTAATATATCATTACATTTCTGTGGTATAAATCATGATTATGATTTTCACAAATCTTCACTTTACATTATTTAAAAGATACAACTATCAGTTGCTCAGTTATCTTACTAAAGAGATTTCAAAGTTCACTCTGTATGCCGGCCAAGTTATTTTTGAGATTCGGATTACAAGTATTAGTTCCTATTTGAATTTATATTACCCTTTAATCTGAACTTTGTCAAAAGAAGCAGTTCTAATTTGGAGTTACGTAGTTTGTTAATTCCGATTTTTTTTTCTTACTGGATATCTCAAATAGACATTGCTTCCTACAAATTGCTGATCTTACTATTGGAAATAAATGCTTTCAGTTTTATATCCCACATATGGGTATAAGTGAAGTCATATGGTTCTCGACATTTTCTGTTTGACTTATTTCGTTTAGCATGATAATTTCAAGATCCACCCATGTTGTCGCAAATAGCAGTATTTCATCTTTTCTTATGACTGAGTAATAAAGCTGAAAGCAACAAGTGAATAAGACAAATAAAATCTTACAGACACAGACTAGTTTAGTTGTTACTAGAGGGCAAGAGAGAAGGGATGGGGTACAAGAGAGGTAAGGGCGTCAAATCTATGGTAATGAAAGGGGAACTGACTCTGGGTGGTGAACACACAATGTAGTATATAGATAATGCATTATAGAAATGTACACTTGAAAGCTATATAATTTTGCTAACCAATATCACCAATTTTGCTAACCAATATCATCAATTTTGCTAACCCATTAAATTTAATAAAAAATTTAAAAAAAAACAATGTTGGACTTCAAGACAAAAGAAAACAAAACAAGAATTGCAAAAGATTCAAGGTTACTTTGGCACTTTTAAAAACATCGCTTGACAATTTTCCATGAGCAATTTAAAATACCCATGGTTCTCACTGCTAAGTACATAACTTTTGTGTCACTTTTCAGCTTCTATAATCATTTTGTCAAATTTCTCATATGCATATATACCATGATACAGATATACATGTAATTTATGATGTTAATCAAATCGGTAATCAAAGGTATTTTTTTGATGATGTAATAATTCTAGAAAAAGAGGTTGGTTAACACTGACATTCTAGATAATTCATTATTTGAGTGAATTTAAAAATAATATGAGTTGTCAGTAAAAATATGTATTGTTATCCTAGATAAAACAACTGGCCAGGAGTGGAATTAGTTATTTATGTACCTCCCACAAAGGCATTTTCTCACCTCTGCCACAGTCCCGAAGCCCCTGATTTTAATATTTCCATAATTTCAATCCTAGCATCAACCATCTCCCATGTTACATTCCTAATAGCAGCTGTATCACATAACAAAACGAGAAATATGAAGAGTGTTGGCATCTGGTAGTGATAGAAACTCCTAGTTCAGTTCTTTCCAAAATTGCCTGTAAATCAGAATCATATGTACAGTGTCTGAAATATCATCCAAAATTAGAAAATAGGGCAAAAAGGTGGGTGACATATACTTTCAGTGTTACACTAAGGCAAAGACCACTGAACATTATTTAGGGGAATGTACTTAGATTGGTTCACCATTTATTATTGATTAAATGCTCAGACATATTGAAGTTACAGATTAGCTTGCAGTGTTTTTGTTCAGTAGAGATATAAATAACTTCTGTCTTGTGGAACACATAATCCAAGGATTGTGTTAGCCTTTGTGAATATTAACCAATTTTGTAAACCACCCTATTATCCTATGAATACCCTAGCTTCTCAGTTGTTCTTGAATCAGTTATATTGTCATTTTACTGAAGCTGTCATTAATGAATGAGTTAAATAAAATTTGTACATGGTTTTTTTTTTCTATTTTTGCCAGAGAGTCATTAGGTTAAGCTATTTGAAAGTTACAGTTTAAGAAATAGCTTTTGAGTTAATGTGGATATCTGAGCCACATTGCAGGCTTCCACATTTGGATACCAGTATGTGAGTATCCGTAGGTAACATTAAGGATGACATTATGTAATACAGGATAACATTAAGGAAAACTCAACAAAATTATGAATTCTATGAAGGTTTTGTTCTGTGTTCTTCTACTAGTTCCTAATTAATGCCCAGCCTAGTTAAAGGCTTCATCTACTATGTCTTTCCTAATCTTCAAGACTCGTCCATATATTCCTTCCTCTGAGTCTTTTATTCTCAGCAACCTGCAACTCAGAAACAATTTGTTTTCTTTCTCTTGCAATCTGATGGTATTTTCACATTTCTATTTATATTGTACATTTAGTTCCTGTGTCACTCTCATTATCCTATTGTTTATTTGGACAGATATCCTGTCATAATCATTTCTGTTGATCTGGCTCCTAACTCATTGACAAGCAGAGAATGTAAACACAATGAAAGTATGCTGACTCCTACTAACTCAAGAATGAATGAATAATGAAAGACTAAATTAACAATGGAATGGACCAAGTCATGTTAGCATTGAGGCACATAAGTGATCCTGATAAAAGTCTGATGCTCTACCGACTGAGCTATCTGGGCTCTCAAGTCATCCTGATAAAAAGAGAGTAGAGGGTTGTGTTGGAAGGGGATAAGGTGGAAAACAATACAACAAAAATGGCCAAATCAGGAATGAGCTTGCATACAGGATTATCAAAATCTTTCAGTTAAAGGAATTAACTTCAGTGTCTTTATGTTAGGTTACAAATGCATTGCCTTTGTGAATGTATAAAAAAAAACATAATATAAATTGTTTAATTGTCTAAAACTTCACCCAAGTCAACATACACTGTATACAGTTTTGCTATGTAACATTGTTTACAGATCTTAAAACATGTGCAATTAAACAACAAATATGTTTTTACTACCTAGAAAGATTTAAAAAGAAAAATAATTCTCAGTTATACTACAGTTTGGAGTATATGAAGAATTACATTTCCCAATTTAACTTCTAATATGAAATAAAACATCCCTTTTTTTTAAATTTCTCTCTTGAGGGAATATTTCAGATTCAATGAAGAACTACAAGATAAAAGACATACTTTTTTTGTAGAATTTTTTCAAAGAAAAAATTATTTTTGAAAGTATGAGGTTCTTTTTTTTTTTTTTAAGTTCATGTGAATTGCATCTTCTTTCTGTGTCAGAGTCCCGACCTGCTCCTGTGCTGTGCCTTACTTTTTTTTTTTTTCAGCCTTTTCTGCTTTCCTTTTATCTCTCTCCTTGTTAAGTTGTATCTTCTGTGTAGAATTAGACCTGAGGGTTTTAACGTTTTTTAGTTTTTCTTAAATCAAGTGTGGTTGCAATCAGGTAACTGTTTGGAGAGGTAAGGAATAGAAAGAAAGGAGTAAAAGGGAAGGCCATGCTGAGAAGAAAGACCAAGATAGGAACAGAGAGAAGGTGAAGTTCTGCTAGCAATTAACACAGGGTGTCCTTTTTGCTTCAGGATCTAGAGAAATATTTGGTTAAATAAAGGTAATGACTCATAAGCTACCTCTGAAGTCCTTTTTATCTATTCTTTTTGCATGAAAATGTCTGAGTTAATGGGATAACTACATTTAGAGATTTGAACTCTGCTTTAGAAGTAACAATGACCTAGCCCAAAACTTTTAGAAATAATAACTGGAAAGGAACAAAAAAATCTCTGCAAAGTTCTACAGTGAGTTTCAGGTAGATAAATCTTCAAAAGTTCATTTTTCTAAACTGTTACAATGGACAAATAACTAAATATTAGTGTTCCAAATTGAATGTGCATCTTCATTTTCCTAGTTTTTCTTCTCATTTTTATTCAGTAATCCTAAACTGATTTAATTTAATACTTTTGCCTTGTTCGTTTCTTTGTTTAATGAGAGAGGAAAGGAACACAGCTTTGCTTTGTTTGCAAAATTCAGCTGCCCATCCACCAACCTTTCATTTTCTTAAATTTCTGATTGGTAGTCTAGATTACAACAATACTTCTGACTCTCCTCTTCAGAGATTGGCAATTTAATTATTAATTAAAGACAAGGAATTTGATCCTGGTTTCACCTTGATAATCAGATGCTCTCTGGGAGGTCTATCAGAATTCGTTTTCAGTGGGCTGATTATGATAATATTGAGAGAGGAAATTTTAAAGTGCTATACTTAGAAATGGGTCAGGAGAAGGAAAGAAATATATTTCTATATTGAGGGAAACAAAAGAAACTTAATCAAGAGTTGTTTTACCTATTCCTCCTGAATAAAAACTTGGGAACTTCACCAGCAATTAAATCTATTTGATACATGTTTTTTAACTTTGTATACCCATTGCAAACTTAATTCTGAAAAACTATATGAAAACTATCATTATAGAAAAACAATTTAACTAAATCATATAAACTGTGATACTAGAGAGTAAGCATAAAAATAGAAGAGTGAGGATGGTTAGAAAGTTGGTATGTTATCTAGAACTTTCCTTTTCTGTTCTCTGCCTATGAAGATATTTGCCACCAATTATTAAATTGAGCTGCTTAGATAGTATTTGTGTTTCAATGATCTCTGTTAGTTCTGTTTTTCATTGTTATGGATATAGTAGACCCTTTGGTTAGGCTTATCAAGACATGTTGCTCCTTCAGTTGCATGTTGCACTTCCATGATATGGAATAGCTTGTGAAAGTCCTGAGACAAACTTCACATCATTCACTGTGGGATGGTGTGTGAGAATGATTGTTTGGTGAGCTATCCCTGATCAAAGTCTAGCATCTGCAGCTCAGCATCGTTTCCTTTTTCTCGATCTGTTCTGCATGCAGTCACATGTGTAGTGATGAATTCTTATGGTTTAATGGGACAATGGACCCCCAAATTAAACCAGTAATTTCTTCTGTGTTTAAAACTGAAAAAAATCTTAAGAAAATAAAAAGAATGGTTTTAATTTAGATAAGAGAAGTTTTGGAAAACTGAATAGTAGAATAATGAATTAGCTCTTGCTCTGACATGGAAATGACAAATATTTCATAAATTTTATATTTAAACAAAAGAGAGGGGGAGAGAGGAAAAAGGATGGGGGAGGGAAACCACACAAAATGAAACAAAAAACCCAACAACTACTGTTTACTTCCAAACACATTTTTTTCAGGCTGGTGAAAAAGAACCCTACTGAACTTAGAAAAGAAGCAAGAATGGTTGCATGAGATTTATAAATAATTTTAGTTTTGCATTTATTGAATATTTAATGTCTAAAAGGATCACTTGATATTTTTAGTTAACCTTCATGTTATAGAGTAAGTAATATAGATTTTTAAATAGCCTTCATGTATTTGGGGTTTTATTCAGGAATATAGCCTTTATGTATATCAAATATTTACTGCATATATGTATGTATGTATGTATATATGCATTTTAATAGATTATCAGTTAACCACAGATATTTGCCCTAAATTTTAAAACCTAGTAGCTGATATTTCTCTGCTTTATCAGTTTCTGTAGGGTTTCTGATTTTCATTTGTTTCCTTGATTATCTTTATAGCTTTCTCTATCCTTACTGTATGAGTCACTGAACTTGCTAATAATAACAATGTATTTTCTGATTGAGATACACCCAGTGAATATTCTACATGACTTTAGCAATTTAAAGTGAGCTTGCAATTTTATCACAATTGCAGACACATTGGTAAACAATGGTATATTGTTCAATAGTGTATTGAACAAAGGCTCATTTTGGCCAATTTGCAAAGTCATGGCCTCTGTCTAATAGTTGTTTAGGTCCTCCAGGTATACACTGTTTTCGAAAATGAACAAAGATTTCATACCATTTCTGTCATTTGCTTAACAGAATTGGTTGGCAATTTTCTGTGACTGCCTTTATTCCAGTGGGATAAGTCTCCCCACTGAGTAGAAGTTGTGAATTTGTAAAAACCTGTATTAAAGAGCTAATCCCATATGGTGTCAGGTGGGTACTAGACTTATTGGGGAGATCACATCGTAAGTTACATAAATGTCTAACTACTATGCTCTGCACCTGAAACTAATATAATATTGAATGTAAGCTGTAATTGAAAAAAAATAAAAAGACAAAAATCTAATGCCCATTATACCATGAACAGCTGGGAAGCTGTGAGAATAGCAAGTAAGAAGAGTTGGTTAAGATTTGAGTCACATTCTCAAAGATATACACAGTGGCCAATGTGAAAGTTCCTTTAGTCATCATGCCATTCACCAAGAAGCTTGGGTGAGCTGCTTTAAGCATCGCCACAAAGGCATTGATGCTCAAAAGCAGTTAATCTTTGGACCCTCAACATCTGAGGTGAACTGTGCTCGCATTCCCTCCAGGATTTTTGTATTAGAAATGTTATTTCTGTTCCAAAGGCCTTTGAGTATCTTTTTCTGCCTCAAGCAATCTTCAGATGAATAAATACCAGAAGGTTTTTCTACACAGGTTTGTAACAGGATATTT
>NW_017731981.1:1192296-1193291 GCF_001890085.2 Hipposideros armiger
ATTTCAGAAACTTAGTTTTGGACATGTTAGATTGGAGATGCCAGTAAACATCCACATATAGAGATATTGAATGGGCAGTTAGATTTAAAGGTTTTGTGTTTATGGGAGAAATCTAAAACTTAAGATATGAATTTGGGAGTCACCAACATCAATGATAATAGTGACTTGGGATAACTCAAGGAATAATTGTAGAATGAAAAGAGAAGAGGTCCAACGGCAGAGTTATGAGAGCCTTAAACATTTGGACATCAAGGAGAAGAGACACCAGCAGAAAGAGTGAAAGTTAGTGCCCAGAAAGAAAAGTAGATTTCCTGAAAGCCAAAAGAACATGTTTGAAGGAGGAGAAAGTGACCAGTTGCATTAAATGCTGCTAAATCATGTAAGATAAGGACTGAGGAGAATGATGGCAACACCAAAGAACCTCAAGAGAATAAGAGAGTAAGGGGGGATTCCTCAGAGGATTTAGGGAACCCCTAATGAATGCCTAGTTAGGCCCTTTTCATGGCATAGGCATCAGACCTCACTTTCCAAAACCAAAGGTGTGAGGGGGTAGGGTTGACCAGTTTCAGGGAGCAGAGTCTATGCATGTATTTTTTTCCTTAGCCTTTGGTGCAGAACCTCATCTTCAGGTACTTGTAAAATAGATCTCAGGTTCAGGTGTGGCTTTATGAGCAGGTGACTGTGTGGATAGAGGGCTGTATCATTGGTTTTATGAGTGTATGAACCTCATATTTGATGATGCAGAAGGGAATCATTCTAAAACAAAGTCAAGAAAATAGCTGGGTCAGATCACGCTAAAGGAGATGCTGTTACTCTGCTCCAAAGTGTCTCCCACTGGTAATGACTAATGAGGTGAGATATTGTTGAGAAGTCAATGCAGTTTATGTTTTCTAGGAGTCCTTGGTTGGGCATCTAGTTATTAAAATTTTTTTGATATTACTTTGATTACCCTTCTGTTATTAACAGATGACAATAAATGCTGTGGGTTGTTTTTA
>NW_017731981.1:1197126-1201238 GCF_001890085.2 Hipposideros armiger
TTTAATATTGTGCTCCATGGCTATGCTAACTGTTCTGCCTTAATAAACTCAGTAGGGGCCTGGACCATCTGGACAGTTCACAGAAGATAAAATTGGTCCACTTTTTTGATGACAGTAAGTTAATTAAACCAGATGAGCAAGACATGGCAAGTATATTGGAGGACTCAATAAGGCACATATGCTCTAGAAGTGAGCGAGAAACCCTGTAATGTTTTGGGGGCCTGAGGTTTTTAGAGGTCTAGTGGTCAGGGGTGTGCCAGGAAACCTCTTCAAAATAAAGGACAAAATTATTGCAACTTAGACTTTTCACAACTGAGAAGCAGCAAAACATCTCGGAGGCCTCATCGAGTTCTGGAAGCAGCATAGTTCCCACTTCAGGATATTAGAGATTTGTTCTGATTCATTTATTAAGGGATATGAAGCACTTCCAAATTTAAGTTGGGCACATAACAGGAAAAGGGTCTTTAGCTTGTTCTGACTGTCATGCAAATGCTGCTGATACTAGGGCAAAGCGAACAGTTGTTCTTAATGGTACTTATTATGGTCAATTTTATGTTTCAACTTCACTGGATTAAGGGACACCCATGGAGCTGGTAAACATTCTTTCTGGGTGTGTCTGTGAGGGTGTCTGGGAAGAGATTAACATTTGAATCAGTAGACTGAGTTAAGCAGATGGTCTTCACCAATGTGGATGGGCCTCATCCAATCACCCAATCCAATCCTTTGAGGGCCTAAACAGAACAAAAGGCGTAGGGAGGGCAAATTTGTTCTCTCTGTTTGAGGTGAGACACACATCTTCTCATGCCCTAGGACATCAGTGCTCCTGGTTTTCAAGCTTTTGGACTGACGTTGTGACATAGACAGTTGCACCCCCACACCACAAAACACACCCACACCCACACACACACACACATGCACGCACGCACCTCTCCATGGTCCGGTCTTTGGACTCAGATAGAATTCTGCCACCAGTTTCCCTGGTTCTCCAACTTTCAGACAGCTGATNTTTTTTTTTTCCTTGAAAGACATCAATGCATCATGGAGAAAATGTACTCTCTTTATTTTCAATACTAAACAGAGCTATAAACTGTGCAAGTTTAGACATTCAGAAACACTTAAGCTTGAACTAATAAACAAAATAATATTGCTCCAGGAGAGTGCAATGGAAATGGCAGAAGCTAAATGATGGCTAAATCAGAAAATAGTTTAATGAATTATAAAGAGCACATGTGAATATTAATATTTTCACTCATTGATTTTTTTGATTACCTGTATGACTGGCATGTTTGACCCAAACTGGTTTCTGATAATACCACCAAACTCTTAATTAAATTTGTGTTTTATACTACCATTAAATATATCTAATTTTAAATATAGATTATAGTGCTAAAAGGGAAATTTATCCATAGAAATTTTAAAGCAAGACAGGAAGGCACCAAAATGAAAATAGCTAAATATCATTCTGGTAAATCCCACAGATTAGAAATTTACATGAGGTTATTTACATAAAATATACAAAGGCAAAAATAAGACAAAGTTCTTATGTGAGGAAAATTATAGGACGATTTTAATTCTTGAGGAAGCTATTTTATTTTCTTTTAGAAAATTCGCTCCACACTCAAGTAAATAATAATGTTGATGTTAAAGATTCATCAACAGATGATTTACAAAAAATTTTTTTTCAAATAATATTATTTTACTTGTGAAATTAAAAAAAGAAGCATATTTATAGTAATTGCATAGAATGCAATTTTGTTCTCATATCCTGTAGCTTTAACACATTAAAATAGCACTTTTCAAATAAATAACACATATAAATAATAAATATAAGATTTTCTCCAAAGCACTGGGAGAACATTAATTAATTGTCTATAAATACCTTCGGAACACAATCTTAAAGAACATAAAGAATTTGGATGTGAGTAAAATGTTATATTAACATGAACTCATTATAGCTATTATAGGCAATTATAACACCTTTATCATTATCATCTAAAATTATTTATCAGAGTAATCGTCAAATATAACATGTGTTTATTTGATGAACTATGGCTGTAACAAGTACTGCTCTATAAACTAAATCTAAAATGTGAAGATCACATTAAATGAGCAAGTGGTAACGCTGAAACAAAACATGCATAACTGTTAGGAACATATTATATTCACATGTTCAACTGTTATATTTCTGTTAGAGAAAATTTTCTGCTGCTTATTATCCTGCTTGTTTATTTATTTAAACACATTCAAATTTGTGTGTCATTAAAATGTAATAGTTTTCCAAGTTTCAAAAGTCAAAATAAAATAAATTTTGAGTAATCTAAACCCACCCTGTCCTATTCATCATTTTCCCCCTCCAACTATGGAAAATCACTTTCTTTTCATTTATGTCATTGCATTGTTTCTTTACACAGACACCGGTATATATTTTTTATTTCTTTTTCATTTCTACTCACAAAAATAGCATACTATATAGTGTCTACTGTGGTGTCATTTATTCACTTGACAATATATCCTGGAGTTCTACTCATACCACTTCATAGAGAATTTCTTCACTTTTTTAAAGGTGTGTAGTTTTCCATTGTTCAGATGCACCATAATTATTTTAAAAACCTCCTGTTTATGCTTCCTTTCCCTTCACACTGAGAAGAAAAATCTGAAATTCTTACCATGTTTTATAAGCTGTACATGATCTGTCACTTCCCTATTTTTCTGATCTTATGCCACTTTCCTTCATACCCACTAAACTCCAAGCATATCAGCATTATTTTCATTTCTGGGGAATTTTAAACCAGTGTTTTTCAATCCTGAGTCCATATTTAAATTGCTAAGGCTAGCGTTAATGTACTGATATATAAATGTCTTATTTTTCTATTTTTTTCTTCTTAGGCATTTTATTTATTTATTTATCAATTACAGTTGACATTCAATGTTATTTTATATTAGTTTTGAGTGTGCAGCATAGTGGTTAGGCATTTATATAATTTTTGAAGCGATCCCTTGATTAGTCTGATACTCACCTGACACTATATATAGTTATTCCAATCTATCTGACTATATTTCTTATGCTGTACTTTACATCCCCATGACTATTTCGCAACTACCAATTTTTACTTCTTAATCCCTTCACCTTTTTCACCCAGTCTCCAAACCCCCCTCCCATCTGGTAACCATCAGTTTTGTCGTCTGTGTCTAATACATCTGTTTCTGTTTTGTTTGTTCTTTTATTTTATTATTTAGATTCCACATATAAGTGAGATCATATGGTATTTGTCTTTCCCTGTCTGACTTATTTCACTTAGCATAATACCTTCTAGGTCCATCCATGTCTCAAATGGTAAGATTTTGTTTTATAGCTGGGTACTATTGTATATATGTACCACATCTTCTTTATCCAATCATCTATTGATGGGCACTTAGGTTGTTTCCATATCTTGGCTACTCTAAATAGTGCTGCAGTGAACATAGGGGTGCATATATCTTTTCAAATTAATGTTTTGGATTTCTTCAGGTAAATATCCAGAAGTGGAATTGCACAGTCATAAGGTATTCCTATTTTTATTTTTCAAGGAACCTCCAAGTTGTTTTCCATGATGGCTACACCAAGTTTCAATCCTACTAACAGCGCATGAATGCCTTATATATTCACCTTTAGATATATTAATGAATAAACATCTTATAATGTTGAATTCAACTTGCTGATTTTTTTTCAATTAAAGAATAGTATTAGTTTCCTATTGTTGTTATACAAAATGACCACAAAACTAGTGGCTTAAAACAACATACAATTATTGTCTTACACTAGTAGATCATAAATCTAACACAGACCTCTCAGGGTTGAAATCAAAGTGTCAGCAGGGCTGTATTGCTTTCTGGAAACTCTAAAGAAGTATCAGTGTTGTTGTTTTGTTTTCATCTTCTAGAAGCCATAGCATCCCTTTGCTTATTGTTCCTTCCTCTACCTTCAAAGCCAGCAACATTTCTTCTCTCTGACCATAACTGGGAAAGGTCTCCTCTATTAAGGACTCATGGTATTAAATTGGGCCAACCTGGACAATCTATGATAATCTCCCCCATTTCAGGTCCTAATGACATCTGCAAAATTCCTTTTGCCA
>NW_017731981.1:1207508-1211885 GCF_001890085.2 Hipposideros armiger
CATCTTCTCATGCCCTAGGACATCAGTGCTCCTGGTTTTCAAGCTTTTGGACTGACGTTGTGACATAGACAGTTGCACCCCCACACCACAAAACACACCCACACCCACACACACACACACATGCACGCACGCACCTCTCCATGGTCCGGTCTTTGGACTCAGATAGAATTCTGCCACCAGTTTCCCTGGTTCTCCAACTTTCAGACAGCTGATCTGGTACTTTTCCATAACTGCATGAGCCAATTCCTACAATAAATAAATTTATATATCAATATCTATCTATAATATTAATATCATCTATTATCTCTCTCTCCTATTGGTTCTGTTTTTCTGGAGAACCCTGGCTAAAACAATATTAGAGCAGTGTTTCTCAACTCAGCACTATCAACACTATTTCAGACTACATAATTCTTTGTTGTGAGACTGTTCTCTGTATTGTAGGCTACTTAGCAGCATTCTTGGTCTTTATCCACTAGATGACAGTAGCATCCCCTCATCCTGAGTTGTATCAATCTAACATGTCTCCAGATAGTGCCAAATGTTTCCTGGAGGGCAGAATGTTTCCTGGTTGAGATCCATAGCTCCAGAGGTATCTTCAGTGGGAGAAAAACACTGTGTAGATTTAGGGCAAACAACACAATCAAATTGCACCATAGATCTATGGGGGTCTGGGACAAAGATGTGCTACCTGCAGCATGCTATTAAAAACATCTTGGCATGGTTCTGGCCCTGGTAAAGATTGAGAATCTAGCCGTAAATCTTCAAGCCACCATGTGACCAAAGCTTCCACTTATGAGCTGGGTCTGTCAGATCCACAAAGTCATAATATCAGGTGCATGCAGGATCAGGTGTATGCAGGGTCAAAGAGCATAAATACACTGCACAGATGTCTATTCCAAACCACTGTCCTTTGGCACCGCTCCCTCAGGTCACCCTTTTTGTCACGAGGGAAATTTCCTATGACCAGCTGAAGGAGGAGAGGAAAAAACAGCTTTGTTTGTGGACTAGCTGGTTTAGTAAGTGAATACAAGCTAAAAATGAATTGTTGCTGCACTGCAGCCCTACCTAGGATTGAAATTGAATAGGGCTGTGGTGGTCAATTCATACTTGACATAGTTGTGATAGCAATTTAATTAGAAAAATGCTGCTTTTTCAATAGATACTTTGGGAACAACAGCTATTCCTTTACAACATACACTAAAAGCAACTCATGATGGATGATGAACTTAATCATAAAAGCTGAAACTATAAGATTTCTAAAGAAAAATATAGAAAATAATCTTTGTAATATTGAGGTAAGCATAGATTTTTTATATAAAACAAAAAGCACAAACCATAATAGAAAAATTAGATTATTTGAACATTATAAAAATTAAGAACACCTCCCCTTTAAAATATTAATACAATGAAAAGACAAGCCACAGATTAAGATATATATTTGCAATAGTTATATCTACCAGAGAATGTGGTGCCTAAATATATAAAGAATGTTTGCAGTTGGATAATTTAAAAAATGCAATAAAATGGGTAATATTGAAAATGATAAGTTAAAAACAGTAATTCACAAAAAGTCCTAAAATGTAAGAACGTAAACCATACTAAAACTAATCAAAAGTATGCTGGATAAACTCTCTTAAAATCAGAACTCAGAGTGGAGAATATTACTTGGGAAACACAGGATCATTTCATATTGATCAAGAGGTCAATTTTCCAAGAAGATATGACATAAAATACATAAATCAGAACAAATAGAACAGAATAGAGAGACAAATTAATAATTATAATTGGAGACTTTAACACAATCACTCCCAATAATTGATAGAAAATTAAACAGAAAATTAGTAAAAATAGAGAAAACTTGCACAAACCATTAGCCAAATTGAATTAGTCAAAATTTTTAGAACAATCTAACCAACAAAAGTAGAATACACATTGTTTTACAATACACACAAAACATTTAACAAATTAGATCATATTCTGAGCTAAAGAACAAACCATGATCGATTTAAAAGAATATATTGGGTTGTTGGAAAAGTCATGACGCATGTTTGNTAGAATTTTCTGAGTAACAGAAACTCAAAATATAGTTGCTTAAATTATATCATTATTCATTCCTTTCTACTACAAATATATGGATGCAAGACAGCTACAAGGTCTCTGGGACCCAATCTATTTGCAGCTTTCTGTTCTCTTTCTTCAGGGTATAGCCTTTAATGCATGGTCCACAATAAAATTGCAGTCGTTATATTCAGCAGGATGGAAGGAAAGAACATTCCCTGAACACTGCCTAAAAGTGCTTCTACTTGCATCTAATTTCCATGTATTTGATCACATGGCCAAATCTACAGCAAGGAAAGTTAGAAAATATAACCTTTATTGCAAGTAATAAGACATACAGACCAAACAAAATGGGGGTTCATTGAGGAGGAGAAGAGACAGAAGCTAGCAGCTAGGATTCTTTGCCCCACATAATTAAGCATAATGATCTAAAGTAGAATTTGGAATTGAGGTAAGCAAAGAGTTTAAAGTAGATTTTGATGCTGTAAAATCAATCTCCTTCAAGGTATCTCCACCATAGTGGGATCAAGGTATATGTGAAAGGAGGGTAATACCCTCAGGCGCCCTTTCAGGACCCGGGGGTTTGTTGTCCCAGCTAGTAGGAGTGTTGGCTGCAGATTTCTTGCAGCCATGTCCTTCTTTGGGATTTTTTTTTTTACTAAAGGTAGTTGCCTCGCCCACAGTTATGCTCCTTGCCCCAATGGCAGCCCCCATCAGATACTTATTCAATGCAGATGTGCAGAGATCTGCCACCTTGCTTCAATTCTGGACAGCCTTTTAGTACAATTTCAGCTCCTGAGCTCCCTGGTGGGCTTGACTGAGTCCACTGATGTACTTCATCTCAGTAAAGATTCTCCCTCTGAACAATCCTGATGTTCTCACTTCCTCCCAGGTGTTTTCTCAAAAGGCATCATCAGTCAGCCTTGTACATGCACACGTCTGTCAGAAACTGTGTTCCCAAAAACCAAATCAAGGAGGGCTGATGCCAGGATTGGTCTAAGCTGGGTCATTAGCAGGTTGACTGGCAATGAAGACCTCTTTGCTGACAGAAAGTAGAGTACCACTAGCCCTTCACATGCTACAGTGGGACAACTGTTTAAGCTTTCCTCTGAGGGCACCTGGGATGGTATACTCACAGAAAGGAATGTACTGGTGGATGCAAAGTATTACGCTTTTAAGAAGTTTTGGAAAAGAAGAAAATAAAGACTATGGACTCATTGGCAGTCACTGAGTGCTGTCAGTGTATTAGAGAAAAACAATAATGAGATGAGGAAACTACTCACCAATTTAAGGTGTTGTTTCAAGGTCAGAATTCCTTACCACAATGAAAAGAGTTTTTCATATTCTGCAACAAGAGGACAGAAAAATCTGAGGACCAGTCCCAGGACTTAAGTAAATAAAAGAAATGAAATCCCTAAGACATTTGAATTCTCAACTGTATCAGATTTGCTATGCCAAGGGCAGGTTTCTCATAGGGCCTGAATCTTGTGATGAAGATATTTGGATAGATGAACTCAAAAATCTTATAATTCCAGATATCTCTGAATACTCTGGACTATAGAAATGGCCCAATACCCTCTGTTAAAGGCTAGCAATTTCCCTTGTTGAGGACAGTACAGATGCCTTCTTAGATTTCTTCTCTCCATATGACATTGACCTCCACTCTTCCTCACTTACTCTCCTAAGCATAGACAAATAATCAGGGTTAAATTAAAATACAATATGGCCAGAGAAATGCTGGTCTGCCAAGGAAGGAAATGGAAAAACATACTAAATTTGCTAAAAGTCCTGGCAAACATGTATGAATCAAACTGGATTATGAAGGGTTTCTTGTCTCTGAGAAGACCCAAAGGACACCTCATTTACCAGTTTGATAAGATAACCAGCATTGTTGAGATGCTCATGAGCAACTGTCCTTTATTGGACAGGATTGACTACAGGAAATACTGTCACAGAACTTGTCTTCCCAAGAGTAGTGGGCATGATAGGAATTAGAATTGGTAGAGACCATGTTGTCATTCTTAATCATCAGAAGCAAGGTGGTCATACTTACTGTAATGGGTGACAGTAGCACTGGGTGGGGGGAATGCTGATTTGTAGAAAGTTATAGATATTGATATAATTAATAGAACACGATGTTCTTAAGAGCAAAAACAAATGGCAGCCAATAAAGATATTGGGTGACCAAAACTCTGAGGACAGCCACTCTTGGGAAAAAATTCCCAAGAACTTTTTCAATTTTTCAACTTGATATGGTTCTGTGACCCAGAAGCTGCTGTCTGAAGAAGAGGCAGAGTCCAATTGAGGAAAGACTCTACA